>NW_027261076.1:0-135000 GCF_045791955.1 Oncorhynchus clarkii lewisi
ATTTAACCAGGTCGGCCGGTTGAGAACAAGTTCTCATTTACAACTGCGACCTGGCCAAGATAAAGAAAAGCAGTGTGACACAACACAGAGTTACACATGGAGTAAACAAACGTAGTCAATAACACAATAGGAAAGTCAGTGTTTGCACATGAGGTAGGACAAGGGAGGGAAAGCAATGAGGAGGCCATTGTGGTGAAAAAATTACAATATAGCAATTACACTGGAGTGGTAGATGTTGCAGAAGATAAATGTGCAAGTAGAGATACTGGGGTGCAAAGGAGCATAATAACAATTTGGGGATGAGGTAGTTGGTTGGGCTATTTACAGATTGGCTGTGTAGAGGTGAGCTGCTCTGACAGCTGATGCTTAAAGTTAGTGAGGGAGATATGAGTCTCCAGCTTCAATGATTTTTGCAGTTCGTTCCAGTCATTGGCAGAGGAGAACTGGAAGGAAAGGCGGCCAAAGGAGGAATTGGCTTTGGGAATGACCAGTGAGATATACCTGCTGGAGTGCGTGCTATGGGTGGTTGCTGCTATGGTGACCAGTGAGCTGAGATAAGGCAGGGCTTTACCTAGCATAGACTTATAGATGACCTGGAGCAAGTGGGTTTGGTGACAAATATGTAGCGAGGGCCTGCCAACGAGAGCGTACAGGTCGCAGTGGTGTGTAGTACTGCGAGTGGTGCAGTGGTGTGTAGTACTATATGGGGCTTTGGTGACAAAACGGATGGCACTGTGAACGACTGCACCCAATCTGCTGACTAGAGTGTTGGAGACTTTTGTAAATGACATCAACGAAGTCAAGGATTGGTAGGATAGTCAGTTGTACGAGGGTATGTTTGGCAGCATGAGTGAAGGACGCTTTGTTGCGATATAGGAAGCCGGTTCTAGATTTAATTTTGGATTGGAGATGTTTAATGTGAATCTGGAAGGAGAGTTTAGTCTAACCAGACATCTAGGTATTTGTAGTTGGTATTTGGTAGACATATATTTGTAGACATATTCTAAGTCAAAACCGTCCAGAGTAGTGATGCTAGACGGGCGGGCAGCGATCGGTTGAAGAGCATGCATTTAGTTTTACTTGCATTTAAGAGCAGTTGGAGGCCACGGAAGGAGAGTTGTATAGCATTGAAGCTCGTCTGGAGGTTAGTTAACAGTGTCCAACGAAGGGCCAGAGGTAAACAGAATGTTGTCGTCTGAGTCAAGGTGGATCAGAGAATAACCAGCAGCAAGAGCGACATCATTGATATATACAGAGAAGAGAGTCGGCCCGAGAAATTAACCCTGTGGCACCCCCATACAGACTGCCAGAGGTCCGGACAACAGACCCTCCGATTTGACACACTGAACTCTATCAGAGAAGTAGTTGGTGAACCAGGCGAGGCAGTCATTTGAGAAACCAGGGCTGTTGAGTCTGCCAATAAGAATGTGGTGATTGACAGAGTCGAAAGCCTTGGCCAGGTCAATGAATACGGCTGCACAGTTCTCTTATCGATGGCGGTTATGATATCGTTTAGGACTTTGAGCGTGGCTGAGGTGCACCCGTGACCGGGGAAGGTACAGTGGGATTCTAAATGGTTGGTGATCTGTTTGTTACTTGGCTTTCGAAGACCTTCGAGAGGCAGGGTAGGATGGATATATCAGAATCAGTTTGGGTCTAGTGTCTCCCCCTTTGAAGAGGGGGATGACTGCGGGATCTTTGGGGATCTCAGACGATATGAAAGAGGTTGAAAAGGCTAGTAATAGGGGTGGCAACAATTTCGGCAGATAATTTTAGAACGAAGGGGTCCAGATTGTCTAGCCCGGCTGATTTGTAGGGGTCCAGATTTTGCAGCTCTTTCAGAACATCCGCTTTATGGGTGATGGGGAAATGTGGAGGCTTGGGCTAGTTGCTGTGGGGGATGTAGAGCTGTTGACCAGAATAGGGGTAGCCAGGTGGAAAGCATGGCCAGCTGTAGAAAAATGCTTATTGAAATTCTCTATCGTAGTGTTATCGGCGGTGACTGTCTTTCCTAGCCTCAGTGCAGCTGCATGGATTTTAGGTTCCCCTGAACTTTTTCAGAGTTTGTGCTACAGGATGCTAATTTCTGATAAAAGCTAGCCTTTGCTTTCCTAACTGCCTGTGTATATTGGTTCTTAACTTCCCTGAAAAGTTGTATATCACGGGGGCTATTCGATGCTAATGCAGTACGCCACAGGATGTTTTTGTGCTGGTCAAGGGCAGTCAGGTCTGGCGTGAACCAAGGGCTATATCTGTTCCTAGTTTTAATTTTTTTTTTTTAATGGGGCATGCTTATTTAAGTTGGTAAGGAATGTATTTTTAAAGAATAACCAGGTATCCTCTACTGACGGGTTGAGGTCAATATCCTTACAGGAGACCCGGGCCAGGTCGATTAGAAAAACCTGCTCACAGAAGTATTTCAGGGAGCGTTTGACAGTGATGAGTGGAGGTCGCTTGACTGCAGACCCATTACGGACGCAGGCAATGAGGCAGTGGTCACTGAGATCCCTGGTTGAAGACAGTAGAGATATTTAGTGAGCAGGTTGGTCAGGATATCTATGAGGGTGCCTGTGTTTACGGATTTGGGGTTGCACCTTGTAGGTTAATTGATCATTTGTGTAAGATTGAGGGTATCTAGTTTAGGACGGCCGGGGGTGTTGAGCATGTCCCAGTTTAGGTCACCTAACAGTACGAGCTCTGAAGATAGATGGGGGGGGGGAAATCAATTCACATATGGTGTCCAGAGCACAGCTGGGGGCAGAAGGTGGTCTATATAGCAGCAACGGTGAGAGACTGGTTTCTGAAAAGGTGGATTTTTAAAAGTAGAAGCTTGAATTATTTGGGCACAGACCTGGATAGCATGACAGAACTCTAGGCTATATCTGCAGCAGGTTGCAACTCCGCCCCCTTTGGCAGTTCTATCTTGTCGGAAAATGTTATAGTTAGGGATGGAAATTTCAGGGTTTGTCTTCCTAAGCCAGGATTGACACGGCTAGGACATCAGGGTTGGCAGAGTGCTGAAGCAGCGAATAAAACAAACCTAGGGAGGAGGCTTCTGATAACATGCATGAAACCAAGGCTTTTACTGTTACAGAAGTCAACAAATAAGAGCACCTGGGGAATGGGAGTGGAGCTAGGGGCTGTAGGGCCTGGGTTAACCTCTCTGATCTCCCCATCCCGGATCCGGTATCGTGAATACAGACTCAAGCTCATTACCATAACGCAACGTTAACTATTCATGAAAATCGCAAATGAAATAAATATGCCATCTCTCAAGCTTAGCCTTTTGTAAACAACACTGTCATCTCAGATTTTCAAAATATGCTTCTCAACCATAGGAAAACAATCATTTGTGTAAAAGTAGCTAGCTAGTGTAGCATTTAGCGTTAGCATTAGCGTTAGCATCCAGCACGCAACATTTCAACAAAAACATAAAATCCTTAAAATAAAATCATTTACCTTTGAAGAACTTCGGATGTTTTCAATGAGGAGACTCTCAGTTAGATAGCAAATGCTCAGTTTTTTCCAAAAATATTCTTTGTGTATTAGAAATAGCTCCGTTTTGTACATCACATTTGGCTACAAAAAAACCCAGAAAATTCAGTCCTCAAAACGCGAACTTTTTTCCAAATTAACTCCATAATATCGACTGAAAACATGGCAAACGTGGTTTAGAATCAATCCTCAAGGTGTTTTTCACATATCTCTTCGATGATATATCGTTCGTGGAAGCCTGGTTTCTCTCCTCAATCAAATGGAAAAATACTTGCACTTGGCTTTGCGCACCAGTTTCGACGCAGAACACCAGGCGGACACTTGGAAAATGTAGTCTCTTATGGTCAATCTTCCAATGATATGCCTACACATGCGTCACAATGCTGCCGACATCTTGGGGAAACGGCAGAAGGTCTAAGCTTATTCCTGTCGCATTCACAGCCATATAAGGAGACATTAGAAAACAGAGCTTCAGAAATTCTGCTCATTTCCTGTTTGACGTTTCATCTTGGTTTCGCCTGTAGAATGAGTTCTGGGGCACTTACAGACAATATCTTTGCAGATTCTGAAACTTCAGAGTGTTTTCTTTCAAAAACTGAATATACATAGTCGAGCATCTTTTCGTGACAAAATATTGCGCTTAAAAACGGGAACGTTTTTTATCCAAAAATGAAATAGCGCCCCTAGAGATCCAACAGGTTAACCTCTACATCACTAGAGGAGGAGTAGGGTAAGGGTTTGGCTAAAGGCTATAAGAACTGGTCGTCTAGTGTGTTCGGAACAGAGAGTAAAAGGAGCAGGTTTCTGGGAGCTGAAGAATAGATTCAAGGCATAATGTACAGACAAGGATTGAAGGATTGAACCTGTGTGTGCCGGGGGGGGGGGTCTGGTTTCGTGGCACATCGAATCTCCAGGTGTCACCTTCACCTTGTCTCCTCCTCAGGTACGTCACAGTGACAGAGTGAGTCTTACCTTGAAGATTAACAGTCGACCACACTTTGGTTTCAACACTCACTGGGACTCGACAGGTGCAAGAGTCGGAGGCATCCAACCAGGTGAGAGTTGACTTCACCTCTCCCCTCCTTCAGGAATGGATGGGGACACCTATGTACCGTGTTGTTGTTAGCATTGGTTGTAATCCAATAAGAGTTTACCAAAGTAGGTCAACAGAAATGTAGCAACAGCAGTAAGAATTGGATGAATAGAAGTTTGAACAAACAGATTAATATCTTTTTTGGGGGGATATGTTTTAGTCTAAAGGTGTCTTGGTGCTAGAAACGGTTGAATTGACCGTGGCTGGGTCGTTAGTAATGACACAGTGGTTGTTCCACCGATGTCCATTACCTACAGTATAGGGAGATATTCATGAATATTTAAACAGACCTGTGAGAGGTGTGACTTACCCTGCAACAGAGACCTAGTCAGAACCACTCTGGATATCTGTACTCAGGAGATCGACAACCTTATCCTGTTCCTCTGGGTCGGTCAGGTGTGACTGGAAATACCATCTACTGCTGTCCTGTAGCTCCTCTCTCTCTCTCCTGCTGTCCTGTAGCTCCTCTCTCTCTCTCCTGCTGTCCTGTAGCTCCTCTCTCTCTCTCCTGCTGTCCTGTAGCTCCTCTCTCTCTCTCTCCTGCTGTCCTGTAGCTCCTCTCTCTCTCTCTCCTGCTGTCCTGTAGCTCCTCTCTCTCTCTCTCTCCTGCTGTCCTGTAGCTCCTCTCTCTCTCTCTCTCGTGCTGTCCTGTAGCTCCTCTCTCTCTCTCTCTCCTGCTGTCCTGTAGCTCCTCTCTCTCTCTCTCTCTCTCCTGTAGCTCCTCTCTCTCTCTCTCTCTCTCCTGTAGCTCCTCTCTCTCTCTCTCTCTCCTGCTGTCCTGTAGCTCCTCTCTCTCTCTCTCTCTCTCCTGCTGTCCTGTAGCTCCTCTCTCTCTCTCTCTCTCTCCTGCTGTCCTGTAGCTCCTCTCTCTCTCTCTCTCTCTCTCCTGCTGTCCTGTAGCTCCTCTCTCTCTCTCTCTCTCTCCTGCTGTCCTGTAGCTCCTCTCTCTCTCTCTCTCTCTCCTGCTGTCCTGTAGCTCCTCTCTCTCTCTCTCTCTCCTGCTGTCCTGTAGCTCCTCTCTCTCTCTCTCTCTCCTGCTGTCCTGTAGCTCCTCTCTCTCTCTCTCTCTCCTGCCGTCCTGTAGCTCCTCTCTCTCTCTCTCCTGCCGTCCTGTAGCTCCTCTCTCTCTCTCCTGCCGTCCTGTAGCTCCTCTCTCTCTCTCCTGCCGTCCTGTAGCTCCTCTCTCTCTCTCTCTCTCCTGCCGTGCTGTAGCTCCTCTCTCTCTCTCCTGCCGTCCTGTAGCTCCTGCTGGCCTGTAGCTTGCCTCAACATAGTGAAAGCCTCTCCTCTCCCTCCAGGTAGTCCTGCAGAGTTGTGCCAGCTCCGTGCAGGTGATGAGATAGTGTCTGTTGGTGGGCACAGGGTGGCAGAGATGAGCCACAGCCAGTGGAAGGGCATGATGACCTCTGCCCTGCAGAAAGGCAGTCTCACCATGGATGTACAGCGCTATGGTAACAACGGTGTGCGAAAGAGACTCCCCCTGACCTGCTGGGAGCTCTGTCTGTCCCTCACCACTTCCCCCCCTGACCTGCTGGGAGCTTTGTTTGTCCCTCACCACTTCTCCCCTCCTGACCTGCTGGGAGCTTTGTTTGTCCCTCACCACTTCTCCCCCCCTGACCTGCTGGGAGCTTTGTTTGTCCCTCACCACTTCTCCCCCCCTGACCTGCTGGGAGCTTTGTTTGTCCCTCACCACTTCTCCCCCCCTGACCTGCTGGGAGCTTTGTTTGTCCCTCACCACTTCTCCCCCCCTGACCTGCTGGGAGCTTTGTTTGTCCCTCACCACTTCCCCCCCCCTGACCTGCTGGGAGCTTTGTTTGTCCCTTACCACTCCCCCCCCCCCCCCCCCTGACCTGCTGGGAACTCTGTCTGTCCCTTACCACTTGCCGTCCTGTAGTGTTTACTGATTTTGTGAATCAATGTTTGTAAACCCTGTGGGACCGGGCCTGTGTTGTGACGGACTGGGTCAGAGGCCCCTGTGGGACCGGGCCTGTGTTGTGACGGACTGGGTCAGAGGCCCCTGTGGGACCGGGCCTGTGTTGTGACGGACTGGGTCAGCTGCCCTGTGGGACCGGGCCTGTGTTGTGACGGACTGGGTCAGAGCCCCTGTGGGACCGGGCCTGTGTTGTGACGGACTGGGTCAGAGGCCCTGTGGGACCGGGCCTGTGTTGTGACGGACTGGGTCAGAGCCCCTGTGGGACCGGGCCTGTGTTGTGACGGACTGGGTCAGAGGCCCTGTGGGACCGGGCCTGTGTTGTGACGGACTGGGTCAGAGGCCCCTGTGGGACCGGGCCTGTGTTGTGTCGGACTGGGTCAGAGGCCCTGTGGGACCGGGCCTGTGTTGTGACGGACTGGGTCAGAGGCCCCTGTGGGACCGGGCCTGTGTTGTGACGGACTGGGTCAGCTGCCCTGTGGGACCGGGCCTGTGTTGTGACGGACTGGGTCAGAGGCCCTGTGGGACCGGGCCTGTGTTGTGACGGGCTGGGTCAGAGGCCCCTGTGGGACCGGGCCTGTGTTGTGTCGGACTGGGTCATAGGCCCTGTGGGACCGGGCCTGTGTTGTGACGGACTGGGTCAGAGGCCCTGTGGAACCGGGCCTCGATCATCCATCTGACCAGTGGTGCTCTGACACTTACAGGTCCAACTGACACCAGCAGAGATGCAACGATGATGAAACTGGCCCAGATCAACGGACAAGAGGTCAATGTGTGACACTACTTTTTCTTACGATCAGTGTTGACATCTCTAACGCATTTACTGACATGATTTGAGTGATGAAGGAAACCGGTTAGTAAATCTCATTGTCTTTTCCCTTAGGTGCTGACCTCTAAGAGCAGTAAGAGAGGTTTTCAGGACGATCCCCTGACTATCAGAAGTAAAGGTAATGAATGAATTGACTGGGACTTGACAGTGCCTTCAGGAAGTATTCACACCCCTTGACTTTGTCCACATTTTGTTAGTCTGAAATCCGAGAGGGAAAGCTGATCGTCTGCTTCCACTGGGAGAGGAACAATTTTCCAAATGACAATAACCTAAGGCCAAATGTAGACTGGAGTTGCTTACCAAGACGGAATGTTCCGGACTAGCTTAAAGTTTTGACTTAAATCAGCTGGAAAATATATGGCAAGACTTAAATGATTGTCTATCAATGATCAACAACCAGCTTGAATTTAAATAATGTACATATATTGTGAAATCCAGGTGTGTAAATCTCTTACTCACAGCTGTAATCGCTAACAAAGGTGACTCTAACATGAACTGACTCAGGGGTGTGAATACTTACGGAAATGAGATTTCTGCATTACAGTTACAAACATTTCTAAAAACACTGTCATTATGGGGTTTGTGTGTGTGTGAGATCTATTTTGTCCATTTTGAATTCAGGCTGTAACACAACAAAATGTGGAATAAGTCCAGGAGTAAGAATAACTTTGAAGACGATGTATCTTTTGAAATGACTCAAGATTTTGTTTTTTTGCTGTTTCCTGGTAGTTCCCGGATGTTACTCTACGGAAACTCAGTTACTCTCTCACTTCCTCTTCTCTTTCACACTTCCTGTTTCCCCCCCTATGTGTAGAACATGATCTGATTGTTTTGAAAACCCAGAAAAGGAGAGCAGAGTTCTTTAATCAGGAAGGTAACAGTCAATGTTAATGTCTGTCGCCAGGCTTCGTTGTTGTTGTTGTTGTTGTTGTTGGTTTATATTCAATTAGTCATTAAGCCGTTTATGCATTTGCTTTGTAGATTAAATCAACTCGGGCGATTGCTTGTTTGTCCTCGAATCTGCTGCTCATATATATATTTAACACAAATATAAACCCCAATGATTTTCGTGATGTTAGTTCATTAATTGGGCCCTAATCGATGGATTTCACATGACTGGGAATACAGAGATGGTTTTGTTGGTCACGTATACCTCATCTATAGCTGGAGACGGGACCGTTCCTGGTTACCCAGTCTGCTCCTGGTTACCCAGTCTGCTCCTGGTTACCCAGTCTGCTCCTGGTTACCCAGTCTGCTCCTGGTTACCCAGTCTGCTCCTGGTTAACCAGTCTGCTCCTGGTTAACCAGTCTGCTCCTGGTTACCCAGTCTGCTCCTGGTTACCCAGTCTGTTACTGTCGAGGGACCTCTCCTGGTAGTGTCATAATGCAGTTTTTTCCTCTCAGCCTCACCAGGAGTCAGCTCTATGGTCTACCTGTGTGGTGAGTGTGTGTGTGTGTGTGTGTGTGTTCAGCCTCACCAGGAGTCAGCTCTATGGTCTACCTGTGTGTGTGTGTGTTCAGCCTCACCAGGAGTCAGCTCTATGGTCTACCTGTGTGTGTGTGTTCAGCCTCACCAGGAGTCAGCTCTATGGTCTACCTGTGTGTGTGTGTGTTCAGCCTCACCAGGAGTCAGCTCTATGGTCTACCTGTGTGTGTGTGCAGTGCTCTGAAGTTGACGCAACAACACTCCAGTATCTGGACCATCTCTTCCAAGCAGCTCTGTGATTCGTTGATTACTACCTAGTCAGTGTGTGTGAATGTCAGCTGATTGGAGCTGTGGTTTGAGATCATCCAGAAGGGTGATCTTTGGTTTGCAGTGCTCCCTGATTCCTTCAGAAGGCTCTATTGGGGCCTTGGTTTGCAGTGCTCCCTGATTCCTTCAGAAGGCTCTATTGGGTGCTTGGTTTGCAGTGCTCTCTGATTCATTCAGAAGGCTCTATTGGGTCCTTGGTTTGCAGTGCTCCCTGATTCCTTCAGAAGGCTCTATTGGGTGCTTGGTTTGCAGTGCTCCCTGATTCCTTCAGAAGGCTCTATTGGGTGCTTGGTTTGCAGTGCTCCCTGATTCCTTCAGAAGGCTCTATTGGGTGCTTGGTTTGCAGTGCTCTGATTAAATCACAAATAGAATGATGATAAATGTTGTGATATTAAAAGTGAGCCCGATTTGAGGAAACATTTATTCTCACATTGGCTGACTGTTAAAACACACCCTCTCCCCCTCTTTTCTCCCCCCCCCCCCCCCTCTCTGTTAGGAGGATCGGCGTCGGCGATATCTGATGTAAGTCATAGGAACAAGATAGGGGAACACTGGCTCTTAAGGGTGTGTGTGTGTGTTGTGACTGAGTAGTGGGGGGGGGGGGGGTTATTGTGACTGAGTAATGGGGGGGTGTTGTGAAGGGTAATATTCTGGGATGTCCTCCAGCTCCAGGTGCCGTCCCTCAGCACCTCCCCCTCCAGTTGGTCCTGGGACCCCGAGGAAGAGAGGAGGCGGCAGGAGAAGTGGCAGGAGGAGCAGGAGCGCCTCCTACAGGTCAGGAAGACATACATCTCTCTTAGTCTGGAACCACACTGAGTAAAGCCCACTTAGCCTGGAACCACACTGGGCAAATACCACTTAGCCTGGAACCACACTGAGAAAATACCACTTAGTCTGGAACCACACTGGGCAAATACCACTTAGCCTGGAACCACACTGGGCAAATACCACTTAGCCTGGAACCACACTGACTAAATACCACTTAGCCTGGAACCACACTGGGCAAATACCACTTAGCCTGGAACCACACTGACTAAATACCACTTAGCCTGGAACCACACTGACTAAATACCACTTAGCCTGGAACCACACTGACTAAATACCACTTAGCCTGGAACCACACTGACTAAATACCACTTAGCCTGGAACCACACTGACTAAATACCACTTAGCCTGGAACCACACTGACTAAATACCACTTAGCCTGGAACCACACTGAGCAAATACCACTTAGCCTGGAACCACACTGAGCAAATACCACTTAGCCTGGAACCACACTGAGCAAATACCACTTAGCCTGGAACCACACTGAGCAAATACCACTTAGCCTGGAACCACACTGAGCAAATACCACTTAGCCTGGAACCACACTGAGCAAATACCACTTAGCCTGGAACCACACTGAGCAAATACCACTTAGCCTGGAACCACACTGAGCAAATACCACTTAGCCTGGAACCACACTGAGCAAATACCACTTAGCCTGGAACCACACTGAGCAAATACCACTTAGCCTGGAACCACACTGAGCAAATACCACTTAGCCTGGAACCACACTGAGCAAATACCACTTAGCCTGGAACCACACTGAGCAAATACCACTTAGCCTGGAACCACACTGGGCAAATACCACTTAGCCTGGAACCACACTGACTAAATACCACTTAGCCTGGAACCACACTGACTAAATACCACTTAGCCTGGAACCACACTGACTAAATACCACTTAGCCTGGAACCACACTGACTAAATACCACTTAGCCTGGAACCACACTGACTAAATACCACTTAGCCTGGAACCACACTGACTAAATACCACTTAGCCTGGAACCACACTGAGCAAATACCACTTAGCCTGGAACCACACTGAGCAAATACCACTTAGCCTGGAACCACACTGAGTAAATGGTGACTTCAGTGTGGAACTGCTATCATTGGAACTGTTGGTGTCTTATGATAAAAGCACCAATTCTGGGCTAAACTTACCCGTAGTCTCAGAGGAAGCTGATTGGACAGTTGTCTTGTGTGATGTTGTACAGGAGAAGTACCGTCAGGACCAGGAGAGGCTGGATGCTGAGTGGCAACAGGCCCAGGAGGAGGCAGGGGCGGAGAGATACAGGCAGGCTGAGGTGACCCCTGATCCTCTACCGTCCAGATGCATCGTGGGATATGTAGTCCCTTGTGTCAAATCATCCACACCGAACATGGAGAGCTCAGGAGAGATGACCAATGGGATCGCTGGCCTTGCCAGTCCTCAGCCAGTCTTGAGCCAGCCAATGGCCCCTGTTGCCCATGTGGCATCCAATCAAAAGGAAGTTGTTTTTGACGGGGGAAGAAGGGAGGAGCCTCGTCCTCAAGAAGGGAGGAACCTGGAAGAGGAGACTGATGAAGTGGCAGAAGGAGATAAGTGGTGAGGAAGACCACACCTTGGTTACTATTTAGTTCTGGTGATGTGTTTAAAGGCGTCCCTCTGCCCAGTGCATTGTGGGTTGTGGGTCAATTGTGGGTCAATTGACTTATCTACAAATAATGACTAGTTTATGATTTCAATGTGATTTGTGGACCAGTCAGTCACAACCTTGCTGGTTTCTGTCAAACAAGCTGGCTGCTGTCTGCAAATTGACTCTTCTGTCCTCTCGCTCTGTCCTCTCGCTCTGTCCTCTTGCCTTCTCGCCCTGCCCTCTGTCCTCTGTCCTCTCGCCCTGCCCTCTGTCCTCTCGCTCTGTCCTCTCGCCCTGCCCTCTGTCCTCTCGCCCTGCCCTCTGTCCTCTCACCCTCTCACCCTCCTCTGCTGCCTCCAGGTCTGGGGACTCCTATGGTTTCACCCAGCTATCTATAGCTGACAGGTCAGTCAGTACTAGAGACTCCTATGGTTTCACCAAGCTAGGGGGCTTGGGAGTGCACCTTTGATCACAAACTGTAAATGAATCGTGTGATATTTGTATGACTAGTTGTGCTCAGTGTTTGTATGTGTGTGTACTGCAGGGTGTTGTCTTGTATAACCTGACAGACTTGTGTGTGAGTACTGCAGGGTGTTGTCGTGTGTGTGTACTGCAGGGTGTTGTCGTGTGTGTGTGTGTGTACTGTAGGGTGTGGTCTTGTATAGCCTGACAGACGTGTGTGTGTGTGTGTGTGTGTACTGCAGGGTGTTGTCGTGTGTGTGAGTACTGCAGGGTGTTGTGTGTGTGTGTACTGCAGGGTGTTGTCGTGTGTGTGTGTGTGTGTGTGTACTGCAGGGTGTGGTCTTGTATGTGTGTACTGCAGGGTGTGTGTGTGTGTACTGCAGGGTGTTGTGTGTGTGTGTGTGTGTGTGTGTGTGTGTACTGCAGGGTGTGGTCTTGTGTGTGCGAGTACTGCAGGGTGTGGTGTGTGAGTACTGCAGGGTGTTGTATAACCTGACTTGTGTGTTTGTTGATCAGGATGAAATCCAAGTCCTCCCCATCGTTGGAGGGTTTCCACAGACAGGAGGTGAAAGGTCAGACTCTGCTGTTGACTGTCCCTCTGTTTAATGAGTGGGTTCCCCATTCCAAACCAGCCTTGATGTTGATGCACTTTACACCATGTTGGTCAAATCTAACCAGGCCTCATTTAGCCGAGGCCCAGGGAGACGGGGGTGGGGTGGGTAATGACTCTAACCAGGCCTCATTTAGCCGAGGCCCAGGGAGACGGGGTGCGTAATGACTCTAACCAGGCCTCAT
This sequence comes from Oncorhynchus clarkii lewisi, assembly GCF_045791955.1. Taxonomy (NCBI): domain Eukaryota; kingdom Metazoa; phylum Chordata; class Actinopteri; order Salmoniformes; family Salmonidae; genus Oncorhynchus; species Oncorhynchus clarkii. Next base: position 12,799 of record NW_027261076.1, read on the forward strand.
TTAGCTGAGGCCCAGGAAGACGGGGTGGGTAATGACTCTAACCAGTCCTCATTTAGCTGAGGCCCAGGGAGACGGGGTGGGTAATGACTCTAACCAGGCCTCATTTAGCTGAGGCCCAGGGAGACGGGGGTGGGGTGGGTAATGACTCTAACCAGTCCTCTCATTTAGCCGAGGCCCAGGGATACTGGGGTGGGTAATTACTCTAACCGGTCCTCTCATTTAGCCGAGGCCCAGGGATACTGGGGTGGGTAATTACTCTAACCGGTCCTCTCATTTAGCCGAGGCCCAGGGAGACGGGGGTGGGGTGGGTAATGACTCTAACCAGTCCTCTCATTTAGCCGAGGCCCAGTGATACAGGGGTGGGTAATTACTCTAACCAGTCCTCTCATTTAGCCGAGGCCCAGGGAGACGGGGTTGGGGTGTGTAATGACTCTAACCAGTCCTCTCATTTACCCTTGCCCAGGGAGACGGGGGTGGGGTGGGTAATGACTCTAACCAGTCCTCTCATTTAGCTGAGGCCCAGGGATACTGGGGTGGGTAATGACTAACCAGTCCTCATTTAGCCGAGGCCCAGGGATACTGGGGTGGGTAATGACTAACCAGTCCTCATTTAGCTGAGGCCCAGGGATACTGGGGTGGGTAATGACTAACCAGTCCTCATTTAGCCGAGGCCCAGGGATACTGGGGTGGGTAATGACTAACCAGTCCTCATTTAGCCGAGGCCCAGGGATACTGGGGTGGGTAATGACTAACCAGTCCTCTCATTTACCCTTGCCCAGGGAGACGGGGGTGGGGTGGGTAATGACTCTAACCAGTCCTCTCATTTAGCTGAGGCCCAGGGATACTGGGGTGGGTAATGACTAACCAGTCCTCATTTAGCTGAGGCCCAGGGATACTGGGGTGGGTAATGACTAACCAGTCCTCATTTAGCCGAGGCCCAGGGATACTGGGGTGGGTAATGACTAACCAGTCCTCATTTAGCCGAGGCCCAGGGTAATTACTCCTCACCTTTCTGTATTGTGATAGAGGGGATGTTTTCACCTATTGGTCGTTGGAATAATATTGTTCACTCATTGGACAATGCTCAAATGACTGTCCTTTTTATTGGTCTTTCTGTACGAACTATGATTGGTTATACCGTCGTGACTCTGCTCTCTGGTTGGTTATTAGGCGCTACCAGGGAGGTCGCTAGGAGGAAGCCTCCTCAGAGCATGTCGTTAGTAGAGGCTGAGAGGCAACAGATACTGGATGAGATGAGGAAGAGGACCGCTCTGCTGACCGACAACAGCTGGATACGACAACGCTCTACCTCTGACAACAGACAACCAACTAACCGGCGAGGGCCTATGAGGAGGTAGGAGGGGGGTTGGCAACCCATTAACCAGCGAGGGCCTATGAGGAGGTAGGAGGGGGGTTGGCAACCCATTAACCAACGAGGGCCTATGAGGAGGGGGGTTGGCAACCCATTAACCAGCGAGGGCCTATGAGGAGGTAGGAGGGGGGTTGTCTACCCAATAAGGAGGTAGGAGGGGAGTGTGCCATTTGGACCGTACCTCTCTCTACGTGACCTGTTATTTGACCTCTCCATCTGTCCTCTCGGCAGGTACGACTCTCTGGACAACCTTCCCTCTTCCGCCACCCTGCTCTCTAACCCCCAACGCCCCCACTCCTCCCTGGGTTTCTCCGCCCCGTACCGCCCCCCCTCCTCCCGGCACAGCATGGGTGTGGCCCTGGGGGGTTACTCCAACGGGACCCAGAAGCACAGCCCTACCTGGCCCCGCCCCTTCAGCACATCTTCCCCCCCGCCCAACACCGGAGAGGAACCCGCCACCGGCGAATCACGACCCGTCTCACAGCAGCACCACCGGTAATGGACCAATCAGGACTTGTGTTGTATGTTTAAAATGTACAGTGCATTTTGAAAGCGTTCAGAGCCCTTGACTTTGTTACATTACAGCCTTGTTCAAAAATGGATTAAATCGTTTTTTCCCCCCCTCATCCATCTACACACAATACCCCATAATGACATCACAATACCCCCATAATGACATCACAATACCCCCATAATGACATCACAATACCCCCATAATGACATCACAATACCCCCATAATGACATCACAATACCCCCATAATGACATCACAATACCCCATAATGACATCACAATACCCCCATAATGACATCACAATACCCCCATAATGACTAAACATTTTGTTCACGTTTATTAAAGACATTTACTTAAGTATTCAGACCCTTTTTTAATCAGTACTTTGTTGAAGGCATCTGTGGCAGCGATTACAGCCCTCGAGTCTTCTTGGGTATGACGAGAGAGCTGTCCCGAAGCCACTGCTGTGTTGTCTCGGCTGTGTGAACTTTCACTCCAGTCAGAGGTCCTGAGCACTTCGCTCCGTTCATCTTTCCCTCGATCCAGACTAGTCTCTCAGTCCCTGCCGTTGAAAAACATCCCCTCAGCATGATGCTGCCACCACCATGCTTCATTGTAGGGATGGTGCCAGGTTTCCTCCAGACGTGACGCTTGGCATTCAGGCCAAAGAGTTCAATCTTGGTTTCATCAGAACAGAGAATCTTGTTTCTCATGGTCAGAGTCCTTTAGGTGCCTTTTGGAAAAACTCCAAGCAGGCTGTCATGTGTCTTTCACTGAGGAGTGACTTCTGTCTGGCCATTCTACCATAAAGGCCTGAATGGTGGAGTGCTGCAGAGATGGGAGAACCTTCCAGAAGGACAACCATTTCCACAGAGGAACTCTGGAGCTCTGTCAGTGACTATCTGGTTCTTGGTTACCTCCCTGACCAAGGCCCTTCTCCCCCGATTGCTGAATTTGGCCGGGCTGCCAGCTCTAGGAAGAGTCTTGGTGGTTCCAAACTTCTTCCATTTAAGAATGATGGAGGTCACTGTGTTCTTGGGGACCTTCAATGCTGTGGGTACCCTTCTCCAGATCTGTGCCTCGACACAATCCTGTCTCGGAGCTCTACGGACAATTCCTTCGACCTCATGGCTTGCTTTTTGCTCTGACCTTATAGACAGGTGTCTTTCCAAATCATGTCCAATCTATTTAATTTACCACAGGTGAACTTCCAATCAACTTGTAGACAGATCTTTAGGATGATCAATAGAAACAGGATGCACCTGAGATCAATTTCAAGTCTCATAGCAAATTGTCTGAATACTTATGTAAATAAGGTGTTTCTGTGTTTGTAAAGTGTCTAAAAACTTGTGTTCACTTTGTCACTATGGGGTCTTGTGATGTCACTATGGGGTCTTGTGATGTCACTATGGGGTTTTGTGTTTAGATTGAGGAAGAAATCATGTTGGCAGGCTGTAAAAATGTGGATGAAGTCGAGGGGTGTGAACACTTTCCAAATCCACCATCTTTGAGTTTCAGTGCTGTAGTCTCCTTATATTGTCTGATCCCAGAGAGGAGAATGAGAGCATTAGTAACGAGGATGAATGCATGATAAACAGTCTCTGGAACAGAGAACAGGCTTCATACATATACAGTAAGTCATCATAATACATTAGAGACAAGGGACTTTGTGAAAATAAAAACCCAATTTCAGTTTTATCTTCCTGGTGAACTTGAAACTCATCGTCCAGCCGTATACCAAGGCATTAGTAGGACACCTTTTCAATGGATGTTCCCCCAGACCTTGTGGATCAGTCTGGTCCCTCTGATCCCCTTCTCTCTCATCTTACCCCCAGACCTTGTGGATCAGTCTGGTCCCTCTGATCCCCTTCTCTCTCATCTTAACCTCAGACCTTGTGGATCAGTCTGGTCCCTCTGATCCCCCTCTCTCTCATCTTACCCCCAGACCTTGTGGATCAGTCTGGTCCCTCTGATCCCCTTCTCTCTCATCTTACCCTCAGACCTTGTGGATCAGTCTGGTCCCTCTGATCCCCTTCTCTCTCATCTTACCCCCAGACCTTGTGGATCAGTCTGGTCCCTCTGATCCCCTTCTCTCTCATCTTAACCTCAGACCTTGTGGATCAGTCTGGTCCCTCTGATCCCCCTCTCTCTCATCTTACCCCCAGACCTTGTGGATCAGTCTGGTCCCTCTGATCCCCTTCTCTCTCATCTTACCCTCAGACCTTGTGGATCAGTCTGGTCCCTCTGATCCCCTTCTCTCTCATCTTACCCCCAGACCTTGTGGATCAGTCTGGTCCCTCTGATCCCCTTCTCATCCTGTTTCTTCCCGTGTGTTCCTGTTCCCTCTCTCCCTCCAGAGTGCTGACTTCTCGTCAGGTGTGTTCAGTGTGTGTGTGTCCTATGGGCAGAGGGGCTGCCATGGTCATTGAGACCCTGAACCTCTGCTTCCACCTGGCCTGTTTTCAGGTGAGAGTCTGGTCTGGACCTCCATTCACCTGGTAGAGGTCCTCTAAAAAAACCTGTCAGCACACTCAATCACCCTTCACAGCATGAGCTAATGGGCACTGTAGCTGACTGACTGGCTTCACCTGGGCACTGTAGCAGACTGACTGGCTTCACCTGGGCACCGTAGCAGACTGACTGACTGGTGTCACCTGGGCACCATAGCAGACTGACTGACTGGCTTCACCTGGGCACCGTAGCAGGCTGACTGACTGGCTTCACCTGGGCACTGTAGCAGACTGACTGACTGGCTTCACCTGGGCACTGTAGCAGACTGACTGACTGGTGTCACCTGGGCACCGTAGCAGACTGACTGACTGGTGTCACCTGGGCACCGTAGCAGACTGACTGACTGGTGTCACCTGGGCACCGTAGCAGACTGACTGACTGGTGTCACCTGGGCACCGTAGCAGACTGACTGACTGGTGTCACCTGGGCACCATAGCAGACTGACTGACTGGTGTCACCTGGGCACCGTAGCAGACTGACTGACTGGTGTCACCTGGGCACTGTAGCAGACTGACTGACTGGCTTCACCTGGGCACTGTAGCAGACTGGCTGACTGGCTTCACCTGGGCACTGTAGCAGACTGGCTGACTGGCTTCACCTGGGCACTGTAGCAGACTGACTGACTGGCTTCACCTGGGCACTGTAGCAGACTGACTGGCTTCACCTGGGCACTGTAGCAGACTGACTGGCTTCACCTGGGCACTGTAGCAGACTGGCTGACTGGCGTCACCTGGGCACTGTAGCAGACTGACTGACTGGCTTCACCTGGGCACTGTAGCAGGCTGGCTGGCTGGTGTCACCTGGGCTCTGTAGCAGACTGGCTGACTGGCTTCACCTGGGCACTGTAGCAGACTGACTGGCTTCACCTGGGCACTGTAGCAGACTGACTGGCTTCACCTGGGTACTGTAGCAGACTGACTGGCTTCACCTGGGCACTGTAGCAGACTGACTGACTGGCTTCACCTGGGCACTGTAGCAGACTGACTGACTGGCTTCACCTGGGCACTGTAGCAGACTGACTGACTGGCTTCACCTGGGCACTGTAGCAGACTGACTGGCTTCACCTGGGCACTGTAGCAGACTGGCTGGCTGGCGTCACCTGGGCACTGTAGCAGACTGGCTGACTGGCGTCACCTGGGCACTGTAGCAGACTGGCTGACTGGCGTCACCTGGGCACTGTAGCAGACTGGCTGACTGGCTTCACCTGGGCACTGTAGCAGACTGGCTGACTGGCTTCACCTGGGCACTGTAGCAGACTGACTGACTGGCTTCACCTGGGCACTGTAGCAGACTGACTGGCTGTCTTCACCTGCTTATCTTCTTCCATGACAGAATACATGTCCTGCTTCTGCTCTCAGTTTCTGTTCTAACTGAATGGAGGGTTGTTGACGTCTGACAGGAATCCATGAGGTGTCACTTTTCTTTGGGGGTTTCCTTGGTTTCTCCCTGCCTCACCGTCTTAACTCTCTGGTTATGCTAACTCTCTCTCTGTGGTGGTAGGGCTGGTAATGCTAACTCTCTCTCCACGGTGGTAGGGCTGGTAATGCTAACACTCTCTCCACGGTGCTAGGGCTGGTAATGCTAACTCTCTCTCTCCACGGTGCTAGGGCTGGTAATGCTAACTCTCTCTCTCCGCGGTGGTAGGGCTGGTACTCTCTCCGCGGTGGTAGGGCTGGTACTCTCTCTCCGCGGTGGTAGGGCTGGTACTCTCTCCACGGTGGTAGGGCTGGTAATCACTGGTTGAATGACGCTAATCAGTGTTTTAGTTGATTCTCCTGATTCACAGTCCATCTTCTCCTCTCCCTCAGTGTGTGGACTGCAGGTGCCGACTTGGAGGGTCAGAGGTCAGAGCCCAGATCAGAATCAGCAACGGGAAGCCTTACTGTGACCCCTGCTACATCCGACTCAAGTGTAAGTCATTTATACAGAACATAAAGGAGTCCGATAAGAATCCCCCCCCCCCCCCCCATATGTATCCAGGTCATTTTACCCTGCTGGCCCGTTCTACTGGTCCACCTGCTCGGTCGCTGCACCTTTTTAATGAGAACATACCTGACAAGAATATGATGAATGTCTTTTTAGAGAAGACGGGCCTGTCATTCTGGAAGTCCTGTCCTAGTACTCTGTAATTAGATGATGTGTCATTACTACATCAGATGTTTTATTAGATCAGACATAATCAAATGTTCTCTTATCAACCTTTCAGCACACCTTGCCACCTCCCTGTGACCAGAATGCATTGCAGCAGATTGAGGAAGAGACGACGACAGCATCAACCTCAAACACGACGGTGGAGATCTTGACTATGACCTCGTGTTGACCACGTATTTAGAGCTGGTTGACCTTTCTTTTAGGGAACAATGTACCGATTTATACTATTGGCTTGTGACTCAAATGGCTTCCTATTCCCTACATAGTGCACTACTACCCATAGGGCTCTGGTCAAAAGTAGTGCACTATGTAGGGAATAGGGGGCCGTTTGGGACATGTCTCAAAGATTCAGTTTTGGTTTTCTTCCTAGTTAATTAACTACTGTACATGTCGACATACCCTATGTCTCTGACTAAGAATCAGTTTTGGCGTTCCTCCTAGTTAATTAACTACTGTACATGTCCACATACCCTATGTCTCTGACTAAGATGCAGTTTTGGTGTTCTTCCTAGTTAATTAACTACTGTACACGTCTGTAGCTTTTAATATGCAATCGATGGCTATCCACAACAATAGCTGGACACGTGTAGTTAAGAGCTATAGGGAGTTTTAAATCACAATTGGGATTTGTTTTTTCTTGTTGATGAAGTAAATTGATAAATGAGGCTCTATTAAATGAGTCTAATAAATGTGAGTGTTGTATTTGACATACTTCTCTGTTTCTTTCTTTGTCGACAATCTCTAAAAAAAAAAAAAAAGTTAGATTTATTTTGTTTGGTTGAACTATGTTATTAAGATTTATTTTTGTATTTTCATTTTTTGAGATGTCTAAAATATTAGTAGCTCAAACAAGTGTTAGAAAAAGGACTTCTCCACATGTTGTTGGTCACGTGGCTGAAACGCTGCGGTTGGTGGACTCTGGAAGCAGGGAGGCTTGTTGTATGACTCACTGGTGTATAAAGGGGCCTCGTTTTAAAAGGAATTTACCCTCTAAACTGTTTCATGTTTGTAAATAAAAAGGACCAGGTGTTGAGCATTTAATCTGTGTATTCTAAATACGGACAGTGACTATCGGGGCGGCAGTGCAGCCTAGTGGTGAGAGTGTAGAGGAGGCAGGTAGCTTAGTGGTTAGAGTGTAGAGGAGGCAGGTAGCCTAGTGGATAGAGTGTAGAGGAGGCAGGTAGCCTAGTGGTTAGAGTGTAGAGGAGGCAGGTAGCCTAGTGGATAGAGTGTAGAGGAGGCAGGTAGCTTAGTGGTTAGAGTGTAGAGGAGGCAGGTAGCCTAGTGGATAGAGTGTAGAGGAGGCAGGTAGCCTAGTGGTTAGAGTGTAGAGGAGGCAGGTAGCCTAGTGGTTAGAGCGTTGGACTAGAAACCAAAAGGTTGCAAGATCGAATCCCTGAGCTGACAAGTGGCAACATCGTTCCTTCTGCCCCTGAACAGGCGGTTAACCCACTGTTCCCCGCTAGGCTGTCATTGAAAATAAGGATTTGTTCTTAACTGACTTGCTGAGTTAAATAAAGGTTAAATTGGACAGGGATGTCCCTTTAGGTTGTCATGGCTGTGTTTCACCACTAGATGGCAGTTTCTTATTAATTTTACTTTAGGTTGTCATGGCTGTGTTTCACCACTAGATGGCAGTTTCTTATTAATTTTACTTTAGGTTGTCATGGCTGTGTTTCACCACTAGATGGCAGTTTCTTATTAATTTTACTTTACCTTAATTTAACTCGGCAAGTGAGTTAAGAACAAATTCTTATTTTCAATGACAGCCTACTGGGGAAAAGTGGGTTAACCACCTGTTCAGGGGCAGAAAGACAGGGTTAGACCCCATCTGGTCTATAGTAGTGGACCACTACCCCGTCTGGTCTATAGTAGTGGACCACTACCCCGTCTGGTCTATAGTAGTGGACCACTACCCCGTCTGGTCTATAGTAGTGGACCACTACCCTGTCTGGTCTATAGTAGTGGACCACTACCCTGTCTGGTCTATAGTAGTGGACCACTACCCTGTCTGGTCTATAGTAGTGGACCACTACCCTGTCTGGTCTATAGTAGTGGACCACTACCCTGTCTGGTCTGGTCTATAGTAGTGGACCACTACCCTGTCTGGTCTATAGTAGTGGACCACTACCCTGTCTGGTCTATAGTAGTGGACCACTACCCTGTCTGGTCTGGTCTATAGTAGTGGACCACTACCCCGTCTGGTCTATAGTAGTGGACCACTACCCTGTCTGGTCTATAGTAGTGGACCACTACCCTGTCTGGTCTGGTCTATAGTAGTGGACCACTACCCCGTCTGGTCTATAGTAGTGGACCACTACCCCGTCTGGTCTGGTCTATAGTAGTGGACCACTACCCTGTCTGGTCTGGTCTATAGTAGTGGACCGCTACCCTGTCTGGTCTATAGTAGTGGACCACTACCCTGTCTGGTCTGGTCTATAGTAGTGGACCACTACCCCGTCTGGTCTATAGTAGTGGACCACTACCCCGTCTGGTCTATAGTAGTGGACCACTACCCTGTCTGGTCTATAGTAGTGGACCACTACCCCGTCTGGTCTATAGTAGTGGACCACTACCCTGTCTGGTCTGTTCTATAGTAGTGGACCACTACCCCGTCTGGTCTGGTCTATAGTAGTGGACCACTACCCCGTCTGGTCTATAGTAGTGGACCACTACCCCGTCTGGTCTATAGTAGTGGACCACTACCCCGTCTGGTCTATAGTAGTGGACCACTACCCCGTCTGGTCTATAGTAGTGGACCACTACCCCGTCTGGTCTGGTCTATAGTAGTGGACCACTACCCCGTCTGGTCTGGTCTATAGTAGTGGACCACTACCCCGTCTGGTCTATAGTAGTGGACCACTACCCCGTCTGGTCTATAGTAGTGGACCACTACCCCGTCTGGTCTATAGTAGTGGACCACTACCCCGTCTGGTCTATAGTAGTGGACCACTACCCTGTCTGGTCTGGTCTATAGTAGTGGACCACTACCCTGTCTGGTCTGGTCTATAGTAGTGGACCACTACCCTGTCTGGTCTGGTCTATAGTAGTGGACCACTACCCCGTCTGGTCTATAGTAGTGGACCACTACCCCGTCTGGTCTATAGTAGTGGACCACTACCCCGTCTGGTCTATAGTAGTGGACCACTACCCTGTCTGGTCTGGTCTATAGTAGTGGACCACTACCCCGTCTGGTCTATAGTAGTGGACCACTACCCCGTCTGGTCTATAGTAGTGGACCACTACCCTGTCTGGTCTGGTCTATAGTAGTGGACCACTACCCTGTCTGGTCTGGTCTATAGTAGTGGACCACTACCCCGTCTGGTCTATAGTAGTGGACCACTACCCCGTCTGGTCTATAGTAGTGGACCACTACCCTGTCTGGTCTGGTCTATAGTAGTGGACCACTACCCTGTCTGGTCTGGTCTATAGTAGTGGACCACTACCCCGTCTGGTCTATAGTAGTGGACCACTACCCCGTCTGGTCTATAGTAGTGGACCACTACCCCGTCTGGTCTATAGTAGTGGACCACTACCCTGTCTGGTCTGGTCTATAGTAGTGGACCACTACCCCGTCTGGTCTGGTCTATAGTAGTGGACCACTACCCCGTCTGGTCTATAGTAGTGGACCACTACCCTGTCTGGTCTGGTCTATAGTAGTGGACCACTACCCCGTCTGGTCTATAGTAGTGGACCACTACCCTGTCTGGTCTGGTCTATAGTAGTGGACCACTACCCCGTCTGGTCTATAGTAGTGGACCACTACCCCATCTGGTCTATAGTAGTGGACCACTACCCCGTCTGGTCTGGTCTATAGTAGTGGACCACTACCCTGTCTGGTCTGGTCTATAGTAGTGGACCACTACCCCGTCTGGTCTATAGTAGTGGACCACTACCCCGTCTGGTCTGTAGTAGTGGACCACTACCCCGTCTGGTCTGGTCTATAGTAGTGGACCACTACCCTGTCTGGTCTGGTCTATAGTAGTGGACCACTACCCTGTCTGGTCTGGTCTATAGTAGTGGACCACTACCCTGTCTGGTCTGGTCTATAGTAGTGGACCACTACCCTGTCTGGTCTGGTCTATAGTAGTGGACCACTACCCCGTCTGGTCTGGTCTATAGTAGTGGACCACTACCCTGTCTGGTCTATAGTAGTGGACCACTACCCCGTCTGGTCTATAGTAGTGGACCACTACCCTGTCTGGTCTATAGTAGTGGACCACTACCCCGTCTGGTCTATAGTAGTGGACCACTACCCCGTCTGGTCTATAGTAGTGGACCACTACCCCGTCTGGTCTATAGTAGTGGACCACTACCCCGTCTGGTCTATAGTAGTGGACCACTACCCCGTCTGGTCTATAGTAGTGGACCACTACCCTGTCTGGTCTGGTCTATAGTAGTGGACCACTACCCAGTCTGGTCTGGTCTATAGTAGTGGACCACTACCCTGTCTGGTCTGGTCTATAGTAGTGGACCACTACCCTGTCTGGTCTGGTCTATAGTAGTGGACCACTACCCCGTCTGGTCTATAGTAGTGGACCACTACCCTGTCTGGTCTGGTCTATAGTAGTGGACCACTACCCCGTCTGGTCTGGTCTATAGTAGTGGACCACTACCCTGTCTGGTCTGGTCTATAGTAGTGGACCACTACCCCGTCTGGTCTATAGTAGTGGACCACTACCCCGTCTGGTCTATAGTAGTGGACCACTACCCTGTCTGGTCTGGTCTATAGTAGTGGACCACTACCCCGGCTGGTCTATAGTAGTGGACCACTACCCCGCTAGTGGACCGCTACCCCGTCTGGTCTATAGTAGTGGACCACTACCCCGTCTGGTCTATAGTAGTGGACCACTACCCCGTCTGGTCTATAGTAGTGGACCACTACCCCGTCTGGTCTATAGTAGTGGACCACTACCCCGTCTGGTCTATAGTAGTGGACCACTACCCCGTCTGGTCTATAGTAGTGGACCGCTACCCCGTCTGGTCTATAGTAGTGGACCACTACCCTGTCTGGTCTGGTCTATAGTAGTGGACCACTACCCTGTCTGGTCTGGTCTATAGTAGTGGACCACTACCCTGTCTGGTCTGGTCTATAGTAGTGGACCACTACCCTGTCTGGTCTATAGTAGTGGACCACTACCCTGTCTGGTCTATAGTAGTGGACCACTACCCCGTCTGGTCTATAGTAGTGGACCGCTACCCCGTCTGGTCTATAGTAGTGGACCACTACCCCGTCTGGTCTATAGTAGTGGACCACTACCCCGTCTGGTCTATAGTAGTGGACCACTACCCTGTCTGGTCTATAGTAGTGGACCGCTACCCTGTCTGGTCTATAGTAGTGGACCACTACCCTGTCTGGTCTGGTCTATAGTAGTGGACCACTACCCCGTCTGGTCTATAGTAGTGGACCACTACCCTGTCTGGTCTATAGTAGTGGACCACTACCCTGTCTGGTCTATAGTAGTGGACCACTACCCCGTCTGGTCTATAGTAGTGGACCACTACCCTGTCTGGTCTATAGTAGTGGACCACTACCCTGTCTGGTCTATAGTAGTGGACCACTACCCCGTCTGGTCTATAGTAGTGGACCACTACCCTGTCTGGTCTATAGTAGTGGACCACTACCCTGTCTGGTCTGGTCTATAGTAGTGGACCACTACCCCGTCTGGTCTATAGTAGTGGACCACTACCCTGTCTGGTCTATAGTAGTGGACCACTACCCTGTCTGGTCTATAGTAGTGGACCACTACCCCGTCTGGTCTATAGTAGTGGACCACTACCCTGTCTGGTCTATAGTAGTGGACCACTACCCCGTCTGGTCTATAGTAGTGGACCACTACCCTGTCTGGTCTATAGTAGTGGACCACTACCCTGTCTGGTCTGGTCTATAGTAGTGGACCGCTACCCCGTCTGGTCTATAGTAGTGGACCACTACCCCGTCTGGTCTATAGTAGTGGACCACTACCCTGTCTGGTCTATAGTAGTGGACCACTACCCTGTCTGGTCTGGTCTATAGTAGTGGACCACTACCCCGTCTGGTCTATAGTAGTGGACCACTACCCCGTCTGGTCTATAGTAGTGGACCACTACCCTGTCTGGTCTGGTCTATAGTAGTGGACCACTACCCCGTCTGGTCTATAGTAGTGGACCGCTACCCCGTCTGGTCTATAGTAGTGGACCACTACCCTGTCTGGTCTGGTCTATAGTAGTGGACCACTACCCTGTCTGGTCTATAGTAGTGGACCACTACCCCGTCTGGTCTATAGTAGTGGACCACTACCCTGTCTGGTCTGGTCTATAGTAGTGGACCACTACCCCGTCTGGTCTATAGTAGTGGACCACTACCCTGTCTGGTCTATAGTAGTGGACCGCTACCCTGTCTGGTCTGGTCTATAGTAGTGGACCACTACCCTGTCTGGTCTATAGTAGTGGACCACTACCCCGTCTGGTCTATAGTAGTGGACCACTACCCTGTCTGGTCTGGTCTATAGTAGTGGACCACTACCCCGTCTGGTCTATAGTAGTGGACCACTACCCTGTCTGGTCTGGTCTATAGTAGTGGACCACTACCCTGTCTGGTCTATAGTAGTGGACCACTACCCTGTCTGGTCTATAGTAGTGGACCACTACCCCGTCTGGTCTATAGTAGTGGACCACTACCCTGTCTGGTCTGGTCTATAGTAGTGGACCACTACCCCGTCTGGTCTATAGTAGTGGACCACTACCCTGTCTGGTCTGGTCTATAGTAGTGGACCACTACCCTGTCTGGTCTATAGTAGTGGACCACTACCCCGTCTGGTCTATAGTAGTGGACCACTACCCTGTCTGGTCTGGTCTATAGTAGTGGACCACTACCCCGTCTGGTCTATAGTAGTGGACCACTACCCTGTCTGGTCTGGTCTATAGTAGTGGACCACTACCCTGTCTGGTCTATAGTAGTGGACCACTACCCCGTCTGGTCTATAGTAGTGGACCACTACCCTGTCTGGTCTGGTCTATAGTAGTGGACCCCTACCCCGTCTGGTCTGGTCTATAGTAGTGGACCACTACCCTGTCTGGTCTGGTCTATAGTAGTGGACCACTACCCCGTCTGGTCTGGTCTATAGTAGTGGACCACTACCCTGTCTGGTCTGGTCTATAGTAGTGGACCACTACCCCGTCTGGTCTATAGTAGTGGACCACTACCCCGTCTGGTCTATAGTAGTGGACCACTACCCCGTCTGGTCTATAGTAGTGGACCACTACCCCGTCTGGTCTATAGTAGTGGACCACTACCCTGTCTGGTCTGGTCCATAGTAGTGGACCACTACCCTGTCTGGTCTGGTCTATAGTAGTGGACCACTACCCCATGTTATCCTCGCAAGGTGAGGTATTGAAAACGGGTGTCAATTTTTATGTAAATATATTGCAATTTTATTATACTGAAGACAAATATATTTTAACATTTTCAAAGATTTTACTGAGTTATAAGGAAACCAGTAAAAGTACATAAATTCCACAGGCCCCAATCTATGGATTTCACATGACTGGGCAGGGACTCAGCCATGGGTGGGCCTGGGAGGGCATAGGCATATAACAACCTGACGTCTGCTGTGTGTGTTATAACAACCTGACATCTGCTGTGTTTGTTATAACAACCTGACATGTGCTGTGTTTGTTATAACAACCTGACATCTGCTGTGTTTGTTATAACAACCTGACATCTGCTGTGTTTGTTATAACAACCTGACATCTGCTGTGTTTGTTATAACAACCTGACATCTGCTGTGTTTGTTATAACAACCTGACATCTGCTGTGTTTGTTATAACAACCTGACATCTGCTGTGTTTGTTATAACAACCTGACATCTGCTGTGTGTGTTATAACGACCTGACATCTGCTGTGTTTGTTATAACAACCTGACATGTGCTGTGTGTTATAACAACCTGACATCTGCTGTGTTTGTTATAACAACCTGACATCTGCTGTGTGTGTTATAACAACCTGACATCTGCTGTGTGTGTTATAACAACCTGACATCTGCTGTGTTTGTTATAACAACCTGACATCTGCTGTGTTTGTTATAACAACCTGACATCTGCTGTGTTTGTTATAACAACCTGACATCTGCTGTGTTTGTTATAACAACCTGACATCTGCTGTGTGTTATAACAACCTGACATGTGTGTGTTATAACAACCTGACATCTGCTGTGTGTTATAACAACCTGACATCTGCTGTGTGTTATAACAACCTGACATCTGCTGTGTTTGTTATAACAACCTGACATCTGCTGTGTTTGTTATAACAACCTGACATCTGCTGTGTTTGTTATAACAACCTGACATCTGCTGTGTTTGTTATAACAACCTGACATCTGCTGTGTTTGTTATAACAACCTGACATCTGCTGTGTTTGTTATAACAACCTGACATCTGCTGTGTTTGTTATAACAACCTGACAACCTGACATCTGCTGTGTGTTATAACAACCTGACATCTGCTGTGTGTTATAACTGACATGTTATAACAACCTGCTGTGTGTGTTATAACAACCTGACATCTGCTGTGTGTTATAACAACCTGACATCTGCTGTGTGTGTTATAACAACCTGACATCTGCTGTGTTTGTTATAACAACCTGACATCTGCTGTGTTTGTTATAACAACCTGACATCTGCTGTGTTTGTTATAACAACCTGACATCTGCTGTGTTTGTTATAACAACCTGACATCTGCTGTGTTTGTTATAACAACCTGACATCTGCTGTGTGTTATAACAACCTGACATGTGTGTGTTATAACAACCTGACATCTGCTGTGTGTTATAACAACCTGACATGTGCTGTGTGTTATAACAACCTGACATCTGCTGTGTTTGTTATAACAACCTGACATCTGCTGTGTGTGTTATAACAACCTGACATCTGCTGTGTGTGTTATAACAACCTGACATCTGCTGTGTTTGTTATAACAACCTGACATCTGCTGTGTTTGTTATAACAACCTGACATCTGCTGTGTTTGTTATAACAACCTGACATCTGCTGTGTTTGTTATAACAACCTGACATCTGCTGTGTGTTATAACAACCTGACATGTGTGTGTTATAACAACCTGACATCTGCTGTGTGTTATAACAACCTGACATCTGCTGTGTTTGTTATAACAACCTGACATCTGCTGTGTTTGTTATAACAACCTGACATCTGCTGTGTTTGTTATAACAACCTGACATCTGCTGTGTTTGTTATAACAACCTGACATCTGCTGTGTTTGTTATAACAACCTGACATCTGCTGTGTTTGTTATAACAACCTGACATCTGCTGTGTTTGTTATAACAACCTGACATCTGCTGTGTTTGTTATAACAACCTGACATCTGCTGTGTGTTATAACGACCTGACATCTGCTGTGTGTTATAACAACCTGACATCTGCTGTGTGTTATAACAACCTGACATCTGCTGTGTGTGTTATAACAACCTGACATCTGCTGTGTGTGTTATAACAACCTGACATCTGCTGTGTTTGTTATAACAACCTGACATCTGCTGTGTTTGTTATAACGACCTGACATCTGCTGTGTTTGTTATAACAACCTGACATGTGCTGTGTGTTATAACAACCTGACATCTGCTGTGTTTGTTATAACAACCTGACATCTGCTGTGTGTGTTATAACAACCTGACATCTGCTGTGTGTGTTATAACAACCTGACATCTGCTGTGTGTGTTATAACAACCTGACATCTGCTGTGTTTGTTATAACAACCTGACATCTGCTGTGTTTGTTATAATAACCTGACATCTGCTGTGTTTGTTATAACAACCTGACATCTGCTGTGTTTGTTATAACAACCTGACATCTGCTGTGTGTTATAACGACCTGACATCTGCTGTGTTTGTTATAACAACCT
This sequence comes from Oncorhynchus clarkii lewisi, assembly GCF_045791955.1. Classification (NCBI taxonomy): domain Eukaryota; kingdom Metazoa; phylum Chordata; class Actinopteri; order Salmoniformes; family Salmonidae; genus Oncorhynchus; species Oncorhynchus clarkii. Next base: position 29,242 of record NW_027261076.1, read on the forward strand.
GACATCTGCTGTGTTTGTTATAACAACCTGACATCTGCTGTGTGTTATAACGACCTGACATCTGCTGTGTGTTATAACAACCTGACATCTGCTGTGTGTTATAACAACCTGACATCTGCTGTGTGTGTTATAACAACCTGACATCTGCTGTGTTTGTTATAACAACCTGACATCTGCTGTGTTTGTTATAACGACCTGACATCTGCTGTGTTTGTTATAACGACCTGACATGTGCTGTGTGTTATAACAACCTGACATCTGCTGTGTTTGTTATACCAACCTGACATCTGCTGTGTGTGTTATAACAACCTGACATCTGCTGTGTGTGTTATAACAACCTGACATCTGCTGTGTGTGTTATAACAACCTAACATCTGCTGTGTGTGTTATAACAACCTGACATCTGCTGTGTTTGTTATAACAACCTGACATCTGCTGTGTGTGTTATAACAACCTGACATCTGCTGTGTTTGTTATAACAACCTGACATCTGCTGTGTGTGTTATAACAACCTGACATCTGCTGTGTGTGTTATAACAACCTGACATCTGCTGTGTGTGTTATAACAACCTGACATCTGCTGTGTGTGTTATAACAACCTGACATCTGCTGTGTGTGTTATAACAACCTGACATCTGCTGTGTGTGTTATAACAACCTGACATCTGCTGTGTGTGTTATAACAACCTGACATCTGCTGTGTTTGTTATAACAACCTGACATGTGCTGTGTGTTATAACAACCTGACATCTGCTGTGTGTGTTATAACAACCTGACATCTGCTGTGTGTTATAACAACCTGGCATGTGTGTGTTATAACAACCTGACATCTGCTGTGTTTGTTATAACAACCTGACATCTGCTGTGTTTGTTATAACAACCTGACATCTGCTGTGTGTTATAACAACCTGGCATGTGTGTGTTATTACAACCTGACATCTGCTGTGTGTGTTATAACAACCTGACATCTGCTGTGTGTGTTATAACAACCTGACATCTGCTGTGTGTGTTATAACAACCTGACATCTGCTGTGTTTGTTATAACAACCTGACATCTGCTGTGTGTTATAACGACCTGACATCTGCTGTTCATCCCATTATGGATTCATGAGGAAACTGGCCAATGGGGTTACAGAGTTCAAGAGCCTCTTTATACCCCCTGTTCTCCCACTTCCTCAAAAACAAAACAAGCCTGTTCATCCCCTGTTCTCCCACTTCCTCAAAAACAAAACAAGTCTGTTCTTCATCCCCTGTTCTTCATCCCCTGTTCTTCCACTTCCTCAAAAACAAAACAAGCCAAACAGTGAAAAGAGAACCGTTAACAAAGATAATTTGGCAGAGGAGCCATCTAGAGGGAGGTGGTCGAGGGAGGTAGAGGAGCCATCTAGAGGGAGAGGGAGGTAGAGGAGCCATCTAGAGGGAGGTAGAGGAGCCATGGAGAGGGAGGTATAGGAGCCATCTAGAGGGAGAGGGAGGTAGAGGAGCCATCTAGAGGGAGGTGGTCGAGGGAGGTAGAGGAGGAATCTAGAGGGAGGAGGTAGAGGAGAGGTAGAAGAGCCATCTAGAGGGAGAGGAGGAGGGAGGGAGCGAGTGAGAGGAGGAGGAAGGGGGAGAGGTAGTGGAGGGAGGTGGGAAGGGGAGAGGTGAATGTGGAGAGGGAGGGAGCGAGCGAGAGGTAGAGCGGGAGGAGGTGAGAGAGAGGAGGAGGAGGAAGGTGGAGAGGCAGGGAAGGAGGGAGGTAGTGGAGAGGGATAAGGGGGGTTTCGAGGGAGGTGGAGGAAGGTGGAGAGGGTACTCACTGTTGAAATTGAAAACAAGTTAAGTGGTTTGATAGGGTGCATTAAATCATGTGTTCCCTCTGATTCTGGGAATCTTTATCCTTATCACAACTCACGTACGCACAGCGTAGACATACACAACGTACGAACACACAGTCATGATTTAATGAACCAAATCAAATACAGTAGACTGGTTCATCTTTCAGAAATGGGCCCTCTCCTCATATCTCTCTTTCCCCCTCTCCTCCCTCTCTCTCCTTTCTCCTCTCCTCTCCCCTTCCCATCTCCCCTCCCTCTCTTTCAATTCTCCTCTCCCTCTCCTCTCTCATCTCTCGTCCTCTCATCTTCCTCTCCTCCCTCTCCCTCCTTTCTCCTCTCCCCTTCTCATCTCCCTCTCTTCTCCTCTCCCCCTATCTTGTTGATGTCTTTATAGATCCAATCGCCTATGAGTGATGTTATTAATATCTTGGTTGGAGGTCAGGCACCTGAGTCTGATGTCAGTACGGAGGAATGATGTCAGTATCTCTTTCTCCTCATCTCCCTCTCCTCTCTCCTCTCACTCCACATCTCTCCTCTCCTCATGTCTCTCTCCTCATCTCACTCTCCTCTGAAACAGTCCCCACTATCTCCATCTAGTCCTCTGACTGAAACAAAGGACTAGACAGAGTGGGGACCATGAGGTCTGAAACAGAGGACTAGGTAGAGTGGAGACCAAGAGGAGGTCTGAACCAGAGGACTAGGTAGAGTGGAGACCATGAGGAGGTCTGTAACAGAGGACTAGACAGAGTGGGGACCATGAGGTCTGAAACAGAGGACTAGATAGAGGGGGGACCATGAAGGTCTGAACCACAGGACTAGATAGAGTGGGGACCATGAGGAGGTCTGAAACAGAGGACTAGATAGAGTGGGGACCATGAGGAGGTCTGTAACAGAGGGGGTTAAGGTCCAATCTCCATGGGGGTTAAGGTCCAATCTCCATGGGGGTTAGGGTCCAATCTCCATGGGGGTTAAGGTCCAATCTCCATGGGGGGTTGGGGTCCAGCCTCCATGGGGGGTTAGGGTCCAATCTCTGCTCTGCTCCAGCTTAAATACAGATGCTATTACGTGCTTTCTCTTTCTCTACTGAAATGAATTGTCCTTCAAGCAGTGATTTAAGTGTAATTGTGTGGTTTATGAAAAAGGAAGTTGTTTCAGCATAACGATGTCGTGAGGCGCTGGAAAAACCTTGATAGTGGAGCTTGAATAAATGAAGGCCTTTGACAGAAGGAAGTCACGAAAATGGAAACAGTATAATGTGTGACTGATTGGTGACTCGGGGTTTAACCAGAGGTTCCAGCTCTACAACACTGTGGTTCCATCCTAAAAGGCTCACTGCACCCGATATAGTGCACTCCCTTTGAACCAAGGCCCATACGGTGCCATTTGGAATGCGCTCTGAGTTAGCCAAGTGGAGATGTGATCTGGGGGGGGGGGGGACTTGTATAAACCAGGATGGTCGCCAGACCAATATACTTTGTGTCTGTCTACGCCTGGGCTCCATGGAAATCCCAAATATATGAAGAAGAACTGGGAAATTACAGGGACAGGAGGAAGTGGTCACTAAGGGTACGTCCCAAATGGCTCCCTATCTAGTGTGCACTACTTTTGACCCGGACCTATAATGCTATATATATATATATAGGGTGCCGTTTGGGAAGCAGACCTACTATACTATGCTGGAAAGTTCCCAGAATTCCCCCTAGGAGTTAGATGAGAGGAATATTTCAAAGGAGACTTGTTTTTGAATCCAGTCATGTGATATGCCTCTGGTTAGTGTTTGAGGTGAAGGAGCGTTGAAGGGAAGGAATGCCCTTTATTGGGCGGAGAGAGATAGAACCGGCTAGCCTTGAACGTTGAAGGGAAGGAAAGCCCTTTATTGGGCGGAGAGAGATAGAACCGGCTAGTCTTGAACGTTGAAGGGAAGGAATGCCCTTTATTGGGCGGAGAGAGATAGAACCGGCTAGTCTTGAACGTTGAAGGGAAGGAATGCCCTTTATTGGGCGGAGAGAGATAGAACCGGCTAGTCTTGAACGTTGAAGGGAAGGAAAGCCCTTTATTGGGCGGAGAGAGAGATAGAACCGGCTAGTCTTGAACGTTGAAGGGAAGGAATGCCCTTTATTGGGCGGAGAGAGATAGAACCGGCTAGTCTTGAATGTTGAAGGGAAGGAATGCCCTTTATTGGGCGGAGAGAGAGATAGAACCGGCTAGTCTTGAACGTTGAAGGGAAGGAATGCCCTTTATTGGGCGGAGAGAGATAGAACCGGCTAGTCTTGAACGTTGAAGGGAAGGAATGCCCTTTATTGGGCGGAGAGAGAGATAGAACCGGCTAGTCTTGAACGTTGAAGGGAAGGAATGCCCTTTATTGGGCGGAGAGAGAGATAGAACCGGCTAGTCTTGAACGTTGAAGGGAAGGAATGCCCTTTATTGGGCGGAGAGAGAGATAGAACCGGCTAGTCTTGAACGTTGAAGGGAAGGAATGCCCTTTATTGGGCGGAGAGAGAGAGAGAACCGGCTAGTCTTGAACGTTGAAGGGAAGGAATGCCCTTTATTGGGCGGAGAGAGAGATAGAACCGGCTAGTCTTTGTGCATGTAAAATATAACGGGTTTTGGCTGCTTCTCAGCAGCCAGATCGACAACCAACAGACAAGGCAGTTTGTTAAACGGTTCCTCTTGATCAGGGTTGTTTATAGGTGATGGTCATTTGGTAACAAAAACAACTGTTGGAAACATGTTAAAGTACATAAAGTACATAAAGTACATGTCCCCGTTGGAAACATGTTAAAGTACATGAAGTACATGTCCCTGTTGGAAACATGTTAAAGTACATGAAGTACATGTCCCTGTTGGAAATATGTTAAAGTACATGAAGTACATGTTCCTGTTGGAAACATGTCAAAGTATATGAAGTACATGTCCCTGTTGGAAACATGTTAAAGTACATGAAGTACATGAAGTACATGCCGTTCTGTTCCCATTGGAAACATGTTAAAGTACATGAAGTACATGCCGTTCTGTTCCCATTGGAAACATGTTACTCTTTGACCTCGTTATATAATTCCCCTTGTGTCTCCAGAAGAGAGACGCGAGGACAGTTGGACAGGGACCAATTAACCTGTAGACTGGTCTGGTCTCTTAGTCTCCTGAATAGATATGTTGCTGTAGACTGGTCTGGTCTCTTAGTCTCCTGAATAGATATGTTGCTGTAGACTGGTCTGGTCTCTTAGTCTCCTGAACAGATATGTTGCTGTAGACTGGTCTGGTCTCTTAGTCTCCTGAATAGATATGTTGCTGTAGACTGGTCTGGTCTCTTAGTCTCCTGAATAGATATGTTGCTGTAGACTGGTCTGGTCTCTTAGTCTCCTGAATAGATATGTTGCTGTAGACTGGTCTGGTCTCTTAGTCTCCTGAATAGATATGTTGCTGTAGACTGGTCTGGTCTCTTAGTCTCCTGAATAGATATGTTGCTGTAGACTGGTCTGGTCTCTTAGTCTCCTGAATAGATATGTTGCTGTAGACTGGTCTGGTCTCTTAGTCTCCTGAATAGATATGCTGCTGTAGACTGAATTAACTGGTCTGGTCTCTTAGTCTCCTGAATAGATATGTTGCTGTAGACTGGTCTGGTCTCTTAGTCTCCTGAATAAATATGTTGCTGTAGACTGAATTAACTGGTCTGGTCTCTTAGTCTCCTGAATAGATATGCTGCTGTAGACTGAATTAACTGGTCTGGTCTCTTAGTCTCCTGAATAGATATGTTGCTGTAGACTGAATTAACTGGTCTGGTCTCTTAGTCTCCTGAATAAATATGCTGCTGTAGACTGAATTAACTGGTCTGGTCTCTTAGTCTCCTGAATAGATATGTTGCTGTAGACTGGTCTGGTCTCTTAGTCTCCTGAATAGATATGCTGCTGTAGACTGGTCTGGTCTCTTAGTCTCCTGAATAGATATGTTGCTGTAGACTGGTCTGGTCTCTTAGTCTCCTGAATAGATATGTTGCTGTAGACTGGTCTGGTCTCTTAGTCTCCTGAATAGATATGTTGCTGTAGACTGGTCTGGTCTCTTAGTCTCCTGAATAGATATGCTGCTGTAGACTGGTCTGGTCTCTTAGTCTCCTGAATAGATATGTTGCTGTAGACTGAATTAACTGGTCTGGTCTCTTAGTCTCCTGAATAAATATGTTGCTGTAGACTGGTCTGGTCTCTTAGTCTCCTGAATAGATATGTTGCTGTAGACTGGTCTGGTCTCTTAGTCTCCTGAATAGATATGCTGCTGTAGACTGGTCTGGTCTCTTAGTCTCCTGAATAGATATGCTGCTGTAGACTGGTCTGGTCTCTTAGTCTCCTGAATAAATATGCTGCTGTAGACTGAATTAACTGGTCTGGTCTCTTAGTCTCCTGAATAAATATGTTGCTGTAGACTGAATTAACTGGTCTGGTCTCTTAGTCTCCTGAATAGATATGTTGCTGTAGACTGGTCTGGTCTCTTAGTCTCCTGAATAGATATGCTGCTGTAGACTGGTCTGGTCTCTTAGTCTCCTGAATAGATATGCTGCTGTAGACTGGTCTGGTCTCTTAGTCTCCTGAATAAATATGCTGCTGTAGACTGAATTAACTGGTCTGGTCTCTTAGTCTCCTGAATAAATATGTTGCTGTAGACTGAATTAACTGGTCTGGTCTCTTAGTCTCCTGAATAGATATGCTGCTGTAGACTGAATTAACTGGTATGGTCTCTTAGTCTCCTGAATAAATATGCTGCTGTAGACTGAATTAACTGGTCTGGTCTCTTAGTCTCCTGAATAGATATGCTGCTGTAGACTGGTCTGGTCTCTTATTCTCCTGAATAGATATGTTGCTGTAGACTGGTCTGGTCTCTTAGTCTCCTGAATAGATATGTTGCTGTAGACTGGTCTGGTCTCTTAGTCTCCTGAATAGATATGTTGCTGTAGACTGGTCTGGTCTCTTAGTCTCCTGAATAGATATGTTGCTGTAGACTGGTCTGGTCTCTTAGTCTCCTGAATAGATATGCTGCTGTAGACTGGTCTGGTCTCTTAGTCTCCTGAATAGATATGTTGCTGTAGACTGAATTAACTGGTCTGGTCTCTTAGTCTCCTGAATAAATATGTTGCTGTAGACTGGTCTGGTCTCTTAGTCTCCTGAATAAATATGCTGCTGTAGACTGAATTAACTGGTCTGGTCTCTTAGTCTCCTGAATAGATATGTTGCTGTAGACTGGTCTGGTCTCTTAGTCTCCTGAATAGATATGCTGCTGTAGACTGAATTAACTGGTCTGGTCTCTTAGTCTCCTGAATAGATATGTTGCTGTAGACTGAATTAACTGGTCTGGTCTCTTAGTCTCCTGAATAAATATGTTGCTGTAGACTGGTCTGGTCTCTTAGTCTCCTGAATAGATATGCTGCTGTAGACTGAATTAACTGGTCTGGTCTCTTATTCTCCTGAATAGATATGTTGCTGTAGACTGGTCTGGTCTCTTAGTCTCCTGAATAGATATGCTGCTGTAGACTGGTCTGGTCTCTTAGTCTCCTGAATAGATATGTTGCTGTAGACTGGTCTGGTCTCTTAGTCTCCTGAATAGATATGTTGCTGTAGACTGGTCTGGTCTCTTAGTCTCCTGAATAAATATGCTGCTGTAGACTGGTCTGGTCTCTTAGTCTCCTGAATAGATATGCTGCTGTAGACTGGTCTGGTCTCTTAGTCTCCTGAATAGATATGTTGCTGTAGACTGAATTAACTGGTCTGGTCTCTTAGTCTCCTGAATAAATATGCTGCTGTAGACTGAATTAACTGGTCTGGTCTCTTAGTCTCCTGAATAAATATGCTGCTGTAGACTGAATTAACTGGTCTGGTCTCTTAGTCTCCTGAATAAATATGCTGCTGTAGACTGAATTAACTGGTCTGGTCTCTTAGTCTCCTGAATAAATATGTTGCTGTAGACTGGTCTGGTCTCTTAGTCTCCTGAATAGATATGCTGCTGTAGACTGAATTAACTGGTCTGGTCTCTTAGTCTCCTGAATAGATATGCTGCTGTAGACTGGTCTGGTCTCTTAGTCTCCTGAATAGATATGTTGCTGTAGACTGGTCTGGTGTCTTAGTCTCCTGAATAAATATGCTGCTGTAGACTGGTCTGGTCTCTTAGTCTCCTGAATAGATATGTTGCTGTAGACTGGTCTGGTCTCTTAGTCTCCTGAATAGATATGCTGCTGTAGACTGGTCTGGTCTCTTAGTCTCCTGAATAGATATGCTGCTGTAGACTGGTCTGGTCTCTTAGTCTCCTGAATAGATATGTTGCTGTAGACTGGTCTGGTCTCTTAGTCTCCTGAATAGATATGCTGCTGTAGACTGAATTAACTGGTCTGGTCTCTTAGTCTCCTGAATAGATATGCTGCTGTAGACTGAATTAACTGGTCTGGTCTCTTAGTCTCCTGAATAGATATGCTGCTGTAGACTGGTCTGGTCTCTTAGTCTCCTGAATAGATATGTTGCTGTAGACTGAATTAACTGGTCTGGTCTCTTAGTCTCCTGAATAGATATGCTGCTGTAGACTGGTCTGGTCTCTTAGTCTCCTGAATAGATATGCTGCTGTAGACTGGTCTGGTCTCTTAGTCTCCTGAATAGATATGTTGCTGTAGACTGGTCTGGTCTCTTAGTCTCCTGAATAGATATGCTGCTGTAGACTGAATTAACTGGTCTGGTCTCTTAGTCTCCTGAATAAATATGCTGCTGTAGACTGGTCTGGTCTCTTAGTCTCCTGAATAGATATGCTGCTGTAGACTGGTCTGGTCTCTTAGTCTCCTGAATAGATATGTTGCTGTAGACTGGTCTGGTCTCTTAGTCTCCTGAATAGATATGTTGCTGTAGACTGGTCTGGTCTCTTAGTCTCCTGAATAGATATGTTGCTGTAGACTGAATTAACTGGTCTGGTCTCTTATTCTCCTGAATAGATATGTTGCTGTAGACTGGTCTGGTCTCTTAGTCTCCTGAATAGATATGTTGCTGTAGACTGGTCTGGTCTCTTAGTCTCCTGAATAGATATGCTGCTGTAGACTGGTCTGGTCTCTTAGTCTCCTGAATAGATATGTTGCTGTAGACTGAATTAACTGGTCTGGTCTCTTAGTCTCCTGAATAAATATGCTGCTGTAGACTGAATTAACTGGTCTGGTCTCTTAGTCTCCTGAATAGATATGTTGCTGTAGACTGAATTAACTGGTCTGGTCTCTTAGTCTCCTGAATAGATATGCTGCTGTAGACTGAATTAACTGGTCTGGTCTCTTAGTCTCCTGAATAAATATGCTGCTGTAGACTGGTCTGGTCTCTTAGTCTCCTGAATAGATATGTTGCTGTAGACTGGTCTGGTCTCTTAGTCTCCTGAATAGATATGCTGCTGTAGACTGGTCTGGTCTCTTAGTCTCCTGAATGCTGCTGTAGAGATATGCTGCTGTAGACTGGTCTGGTCTCTTAGTCTCCTGAATAAATATGCTGCTGTAGACTGGTCTGGTCTCTTAGTCTCCTGAACAGATATGCTGCTGTAGACTGGTCTGGTCTCTTAGTCTCCTGAATAAATATGCTGCTGTAGACTGAATTAACTGGTCTGGTCTCTTAGTCTCCTGAATAGATATGTTGCTGTAGACTGGTCTGGTCTCTTAGTCTCCTGAATAGATATGCTGCTGTAGACTGAATTAACTGGTCTGGTCTCTTAGTCTCCTGAATAAATATGCTGCTGTAGACTGGTCTGGTCTCTTATTCTCCTGAATAGATATGCTGCTGTAGACTGGTCTGGTCTCTTAGTCTCCTGAATAGATATGCTGCTGTAGACTGAATTAACTGGTCTGGTCTCTTAGTCTCCTGAATAGATATGCTGCTGTAGACTGAATTAACTGGTCTGGTCTCTTAGTCTCCTGAATAAATATGCTGCTGTAGACTGGTCTGGTCTCTTATTCTCCTGAATAGATATGCTGCTGTAGACTGGTCTGGTCTCTTAGTCTCCTGAATAGATATGCTGCTGTAGACTGAATTAACTGGTCTGGTCTCTTAGTCTCCTGAATAGATATGTTGCTGTAGACTGGTCTGGTCTCTTAGTCTCCTGAATAAATATGCTGCTGTAGACTGGTCTGGTCTCTTAGTCTCCTGAATAGATATGCTGCTGTAGACTGGTCTGGTCTCTTAGTCTCCTGAATAGATATGCTGCTGTACTGAATTAACTGGTCTGGTCTCTTAGTCTCCTGAATAGATATGTTGCTGTAGACTGGTCTGGTCTCTTAGTCTCCTGAATAGATATGCTGCTGTAGACTGGTCTGGTCTCTTAGTCTCCTGAATAGATATGCTGCTGTAGACTGGTCTGGTCTCTTAGTCTCCTGAATAGATATGTTGCTGTAGACTGAATGATATGCTGCTTAACTGGTCTGGTCTCTTAGTCTCCTGAACAGATATGCTGCTGTAGACTGGTCTGGTCTCTTAGTCTCCTGAATAGATATGCTGCTGTAGACTGAATTAACTGGTCTGGTCTCTTAGTCTCCTGAATAGATATGTTGCTGTAGACTGGTCTGGTCTCTTAGTCTCCTGAATAGATATGTTGCTGTAGACTGGTCTGGTCTCTTAGTCTCCTGAATAAATATGCTGCTGTAGACTGGTCTGGTCTCTTAGTCTCCTGAATAGATATGCTGCTGTAGACTGGTCTGGTCTCTTAGTCTCCTGAATAGATATGCTGCTGTAGACTGGTCTGGTCTCTTAGTCTCCTGAATAGATATGTTGCTGTAGACTGGTCTGGTCTCTTAGTCTCCTGAATAGATATGCTGCTGTAGACTGGTCTGGTCTCTTAGTCTCCTGAATAGATATGCTGCTGTAGACTGGTCTGGTCTCTTAGTCTCCTGAATAGATATGCTGCTGTAGACTGAGAGAAACTGGGTATGATGATTGAGTATGATAATGATGTTGGTTTTGTACACAACACATCCTGCATCATTCCCACAGTATCTCCATGACCCCCGAAACCTGACCATGAAAAGTATTGACTTGGGGGAAACTAAAATTCAGTTTTTAAACAAACAAGTTGGGAGTGTTTACAACAAGCCGAAGGCCCAGACAAAGCCTCTCCTCTGTCCTGGCAAACCACCGTAGAACGGAATCATATAATTAGGAGTTAGAATACGAGTTTAAAAGGATCTCTCTTAGTGGAACCAGCTGACGTGAGGACAGCAGAGTCCCTGTCCGTCTCCTTCCTTTATGGAGGAACAAGCACTGACTGTGATAGAGATATGTGGTTGTCTAACCTAGATATCTGAAGATGAATGACCTGACTATGACTGAGATATGTGGTTGTCTAACCTAGATATCTGAAGATGAATGACCTGACTATGACTGAGATATGTGGTTGTCTAACCTAGATATCTGAAGATGAATGACCTGACTGTGACTGAGATATGTGGTTGTCTAACCTAGATATCTGAAGATGAATGACCTGACTATGACTGAGATATGTGGTTGTCTAACCTAGATATCTGAAGATGAATGACCTGACTATGACTGAGATATGTGGTTGTCTAACCTAGATATCTGGAGATGAATGCACTGACTGTGACTGAGATATGTGGTTGTCTAACCTAGATATCTGAAGATGAATGACCTGACTGTGACTGAGATATGTGGTTGTCTAACCTAGATATCTGAAGATTAATGTACTGACTGTGACTGAGATATGTGGTTGTCTAACCTAGATATCTGAAGATGAATGACCTGACTGTGACTGAGATATGTGGTTGTCTAACCTAGATATCTGGAGATGAATGTACTGACTGACTGAGATATGTGGTTGTCTAACCTAGATATCTGAAGATGAATGCACTGACTGTGACTGAGATATTTGGTTGTCTAACCTAGATATCTGAAGATGAATGACCTGACTATGACTGAGATATGTGGTTGTCTAACCAAGATATCTGAAGATGAATGACCTGACTATGACTGAGATATGTGGTTGTCTAACCTAGATATCTGGAGATGAATGACCTGACTAAGACTGAGATATGTGGTTGTCTAACCTAGATATCTAGAGATGAATGACCTGACTATGACTGAGATATGTGGTTGTCTAACCTAGATATCTGGAGATGAATGCACTGACTGTGACTGAGATATGTGGTTGTCTAACCTAGATATCTGAAGATGAATGACCTGACTGTGACTGAGATATGTGGTTGTCTAACCTAGATATCTGGAGATGAATGCACTGACTGTGACTGAGATATGTGGTTGTCTAACCTAGATATCTGAAGATGAATGACCTGACTGTGACTGAGATATGTGGTTGTCTAACCTAGATATCTGAAGATTAATGTACTGACTGTGACTGAGATATGTGGTTGTCTAACCTAGATATCTGAAGATGAATGACCTGACTGTGACTGAGATATGTGGTTGTCTAACCTAGATATCTGAAGATGAATTACCTGACTATGACTGAGAAATGTGGTTGTCTAACCTAGATATCTGAAGATGAATGACCTGACTATGACTGAGATATGTGGTTGTCTAACCAAGATATCTGAAGATGAATGACCTGACTGTGACTGAGATATGTGGTTGTCTAACCTAGATATCTGGAGATGAATGCACTGACTGTGACTGAGATATGTGGTTGTCTAACCTAGATATCTGAAGGTTAATAATGTACTGACTATGAAAACACTGACCGATCTTTAAATATATTCCTTCATCCTACCAACACTGACCAACCTTTTAAAACTCTTCCTTCATCCTACCAACCATTAACAACCTTTAAATACCTTCCTTCATCCTACCAACCATTACCAACCTTTAAATACCTTCCTTCATCCTACCAAACATGACCAACCTTTAAATACTCTTCTTTCATCCTACCAACCATGACCAACCTTTAAAAACTCTTCTTTCATCCTACCAACCATGACCAACCTTTAAATTCTCTTTCTTCATCCTACCAACCATGACCAACCTTTTAAAACTCTTCCTTCATCCTACCAACCATGACCAACCTTTAAATACCTTCCTTCATCCTACCAACCATTACCAACCTTTAAATACCTTCCTTCATCCTACCAACCATGACCAACCTTTAAAAACTCTTCTTTCATCCTACCAACCATGACCAACCTTTAAATTCTCTTTCTTCATCCTACCAACCATGACCAACCTTTTAAAACTCTTCCTTCATCCTACCAACCATGACCAACCTTTTAAAACTCTTCCTTCATCCTACCAACCATGACCAACCTTTAAATTCTCTTTCTTCATCTTACCAACCATGACCAACCTTTAAATACCTTCCTTCATCCTACCAACACTGACCAACCTTTTAAAACGCTTCTTTCATCCTACCAACACTGACAAACCTTTTAAAACTCTTCTTACATCTGACCAACCTTTAAATACCTTCCTTCATCCTACCAACACTAACCAACCTTTTAAAACTCTTCTTTCATCCTACCAACACTGACCAACCTTTTAAAACGCTTCTTTCATCCTACCAACACTGACCAACCTTTAAATACCTTCCTTCATCCTACCAACACTGACCAACCTTTTAAAACTCTTCTTTCATCCTACCAACACTGACCAACCTTTTAAAACTCTTCTTTCATCCTACCAACACTGACCAACCTTTAAATTCTCTTCCTTCATCCTACCAACCATGACCAACCTTTAAATACCTTCCTCTCTAGTGACTCCTCATTCTCTACCTGTCCTCCCTTGCCCCCATCCCCAAGATGGTCTCCATGACAACAGACCTGTTCTGACACCGACCCTGTGATCACCTGTGCGTTGTGTAATCACCATCAGAACCTCTTGATGCGTCAGAGCTCCTGAGTCCTAACGAGGAACCAGGGATCCATATGACTTCCATTGTGAGCAGTGAAACTCTCTCTAACGACCCCTGTGTGGTTCTCAAACCAGACACGTTAGTTTCTGACCAAGGGCTGGCTGGGAAAGGACTGCTTCTGGGGGAATAATAATGAAATCACTATTCTGCTGTGATGATACCATACTACTGTACTGGTGTAATGATACCAATATGATACCATACTACTGTACTGGTGTAATGATACCATTCTACTGTACTGGTGTAATGATACCATACTACTGTACTGGTGTAATGATACCATACTACTGTACTGGTGTAATGATACCAATATGATACCATACTACTGTACTGGTGTAATGATACCAATATGATACCATACTATTGTACTGGTGTAATGATACCAATATGATACCATACTACTGTACTGGTGTAATGATACCATACTACTGTACTGGTGTAATGATACCATACTACTGTACTGGTGTAATGATACCATACTACTGTACTGGTGTGATGATACCATACTACTGTACTGGTGTAATGATACCATACTACTGTACTGGTGTAATGATACCAATATGATACCATACTACTGTACTGGTGTAATGATACCATACTACTGTACTGGTGTAATGATACCATACTACTGTACTGGTGTAATAATACCATACTACTGTACTGGTGTAATGATACCATACTACTGTACTGGTGTAATAATACCATACTACTGTACTGGTGTAATGATACCATACTACTGTACTGGTGTAATGATACCATACTACTGTACTGGTGTAATGATACCATACTACTGTACTGGTGTAATGATACCATACTACTGTACTGGTGTAATGATACCATACTACTGTACTGGTGTAATGATACCATACTACTGTACTGGTGTAATGATACCATACTACTGTACTGGTGTAATGATACCATACTACTGTACTGGTGTAATGATACCATACTACTGTACTGGTGTAATGATACCATACTACTGTACTGGTGTAATGATACCATACTACTGTACTGGTGTAATGATACCATTCTACTGTACTGGTGTAATGATACCATTCTACTGTACTGGTGTAATGATACCATTCTACTGTACTGGTGTAATGATACCATACTACTGTACTGGTGTAATGATACCATACTACTGTACTGGTGTAATGATACCATTCTACTGTACTGGTGTAATGATACCATACTACTGTACTGGTGTAATGATACCATACTACTGTACTGGTGTAATGATACCATACTACTGTACTGGTGTAATAATACCATACTACCGTACTGGTGTAATGATACCAATATGATACCATACTACTGTACTGGTGTAATGATACCATACTAATGTACTGGTGTAATGATACCATTCTACTGTACTGGTGTAATGATATCATTCTACTGTACTGGTGTAATGATACCATACTACTGTACTGGTGTAATGATACCATTCTAATGTACTGGTGTAATGATACCAATATGATACCATACTACTGTACTGGTGTAATGATACCATACTACTGTACTGGTGTAATGATACCATACTACTGTACTGGTGTAATAATACCATACTACTGTACTGGTGTAATGATACCATACTACTGTACTGGTGTAATGATACCATACTACTGTACTGGTGTAATGATACCATTCTAATGTACTGGTGTAATGATATCATTCTACTGTACTGGTGTAATGATACCATACTACTGTACTGGTGTAATGATACCAATATGATACCATACTACTGTACTGGTGTAATGATACCATACTACTGTACTGGTGTAATGATAACAATATGATACCATACTACTGTACTGGTGTAATGATACCATACTACTGTACTGGTGTAATGATATCATACTACTGTACTGGTGTAATGATACCATACTACTGTACTGGTGTAATGATACCATACTACTGTACTGGTGTAATGATACCATACTACTGTACTGGTGTAATGATACCATACTACTGTACTGGTGTAATGATACCATTCTACTGTGCTGGTGTAATGATACCATACTACTGTACTGGTGTAATGATACCATACTACTGTACTGGTGAAATGATAACAATATGATCTACTGTATCTATTATATTATGACAAACCAGCTAGATGTACTGTCTCTATGTCTCTATTATATTATGACAAACCAGCCAGATCTACTGTATCTATTATAATATGACAGACCAGCTAGATCTAATGTCTCTATTATATGATGATAGAACAACTAGATCTACTGTCTCTATTATATTATGACAGACCAGATAGATCTACTGTCCCTATTATACTATGACAGACCAGCTATATCTAATGTCTCTATTATATTATGACAGACCAGCTAGATCTACTGTCTCTATTATATTTTGACAGACCAGTTAGATCTACTGTCTCTATTGTATTATGACAGACCAGATATATCTACTGTCTCGATTATATTATGACAGACCAGCTATATCGAATGTCTCTATTATATTATGACAGACCAGCTAGATATACTGTCTCTATTATACTATGACAGACCATATATATCTAATGTATCTATTAGATTATGACATAACAGCTAGATCTACTGTCTCTATTGTATTATGACAGACCAGCTAGATCTACTGGCTCTATTATATTATGACATACCAGCTAGATCTACTGTCTCTATTATATTATGACAGACCAGATATATCTACTGTCTCTATTATATTTTGACAGACCAGCTAGATCTACTGTCTTTATTATATTATGACAGACCAGCTAGATCTACTGTCTCATTTATATTATGACAGATCAGCTAGATCTAGTGTCTCATTTATATTATGACAGACCAGCTAGATCTACACTCTCTATTATATTATGACAGACCAGATATATCTACTGTCTCTATTATATTATGACAGACCAGATAGATATTCTGTCTCTATTATATTATGACAGACCAGGTAGATCTACTGTCTCTATTATATTATGACAGACCAGATATATATTCTGTCTCTATTATATTATGACAGACCAGCCAGATCTAGTGGCTCTAGTATATTATGACAGAGCAGCCACATCTACTGTATCTATTATATTATGACAGACCAGCTAGATGTACTGTCTCTATGTCTCTATTATATTATGACAGAGCAGATAGATATTCTGTCTCTATTATAATATGACAGACCAGATAGATCTACTGTATCTATTATATTATGACAGACCAGCCAGATCTACTGTCTCTATTATATTATGACAGACCAGCTAGATATACTGTCTCTATTATAATATGACAGACCAGCTGATCTTCTATCTCAATTATATTATGACAGACCAGCTAGATCTTATGTCTCAATTATATTATGACAGACCAGCCATATGTACTGTATCTATTATATTATGACAGACCAGCCAGATCTACTGTCTCTATTATAATATGACAGACCAGCTGATCTTCTATCTCAATTATATTATGACAGACCAGCTAGATCTACTGTCTCTATTATATTATGACAGACAAGATAGATATACTGTCTCTATTATAATATGACAGACAATATAGATCTACTGTCTCTATTATATTATGACAGACCAGCTAGTTCTGCTGTCTCTATTGTATTTTGACAGACCAGCTAGATCTACTGTCTCTATTATATTATGACAGACCAGCTAGATCTACTGTCTCTTTTATAATATGACCTACCAGCTAGATCTACTGTCTCTATTATATTATGACACACCAGCTAGATTTACTGTCTCTATTATATTATGACAGACCAGCTAGATCTAGTGTTTCTATTATATTATGATAGACCAACTAGATCTACTGTCTCTATTATAATATGACAGACCAGATAGATCTACTGTATATATTATATTATGACAGACCAGCTAGATCTACTGGCTCTATTATATTACGACAGACCAGCTAGATCTACTGTCTCTATTATATTATGACAGACCAGCTAGATCTACTGTCTCATTTATATTATGACAGACCAGCTAGATCTACTGTATCTATTATATTATGACAGACCAGCTAGATGTACTGTCTCTATGTCTCTATTATATTATGACAGACCAGCCAGATCTACTGTATCTATTATATTATGACAGACCAGCTAGATCTACTGTCTCTATTATATTTTGACAGACCAGTTAGATCTACTGTCTCTATTGTATTATGACAGACCAGATATATGTACTGTCTCGATTATATTATGACAGACCAGCTAGATCTACTGTCTCTATTGTATTATCACAGACCAGCTAGATCTACTGTCTCTATTATATTATGACATACCAGCTAGATCTAATGTCTCTATTATACTATGACAGACGGGATATATCTAATGTATCTATTATATTATGACAGACCAGCTAGATCTACTGTCTCTATTATATTATAACAGACCAACTAGATCTACTGTCTTTATTATATTATGACAGACCAGCTATATCAAATGTCTCTATTATATTATGACAGACCAGCTAGATCTACTGTCTTTATTATATTATGACAGACCAGCTATATCGAATGTCTCTATTCTATTATGACAGACCAGCTAGATCTACTGTCTCTATTATAATTTGACAGACCAGATAGTTTTTCTGTCTCTATTACATTATGACAGACCAGCTAGATCTACTGTCTCTATTATATTATGACAGACCAGCTAGATCTACTGTCTCTATTATATTATGACAGACCAGCTAGATCTACTGTCTCATTTATATTATGACAGACCAGCTCAATCTACTGTCTCTATTATATTATGACATACCAGCTAGATCTACTGTCTCATTTATATTATGACAGACCAGCTAGATCTACTGTCTCTATTATATTATGACAGACCAGCTATATCTACTGTCTCATTTATATTATGACAGACCAGATAGATTTACTGTCTCGATTATATTATGACAGACCAGCTAGATCTACTGTCTCATTTATATTATGACAGACCAGCTCAATCTACTGTCTCTTTTACATTATGACAAACCAGCTAGATCTACTGTCTCTATTATAATATGACAGACCAGATAGCTCTACTGTCTCTATTATATTCTGACAGACCAGCCAGATCTACTGTCTCTATTATATTATGACAGACCAGATATATGTACTGTCTCGATTATATTATGACAAACCAGCTAGATCTACTGTCTCTATTGTATTATCACAGACCAGCTAGATCTACTGTCTCTATTTTATTATGACATACCAGCTAGATCTACTGTCTCTATTATACTATGACAGACGGGATATATCTAATGTATCTATTATATTATGACAGACCAGCTAGATCTACTGTCTCTATTATATTATGACAGACCAGCTAGATCTACTGTCTTTATTATATTATGACAGACCAGCTATATCGAATGTCTCTATTATATTATGACAGACCAGCTAGATATACTGTCTCTATTATAATTTGACAGACCAGATAGATCTACTGTCTCTTTTACATTATGACAGACCAGCTAGATCTACTGTCTCTATTATATTATGACAGACCAGCTAGATCTACTGTCTCTATTATATTATGACAGACCAGCTAGATCTACTGTCTCATTTATATTATGACAGACCAGCTCAATCTACTGTCTCTATTATATTATGACATACCAGCTAGATCTACTGTCTCATTTATATTATGACAGACCAGCTAGATCTACTGTCTTTATTATATTATGACAGACCAGCTAGATCTACTGTCTTTATTATATTATGACAGACCAGCTAGATTTACTGTCTATTATATTATGACAGACCAGCTAGATCTAGTGTTTCTATTATATTATGATAGACCAACTAGATCTACTGTCTCTATTATAATATGACAGACCAGCTAGATCTACTGTCTCTATTATATTTTGACAGACCAGTTAGATCTACTGTCTCTATTGTATTATGACAGACCAGATATATGTACTGTCTCGATTATATTATGACAGACCAGCTAGATCTACTGTCTCTATTGTATTATCACAGACCAGCTAGATCTACTGTCTCTATTTTGTTATGACATACCAGCTAGATCTACTGTCTCTATTATACTATGACAGACGGGATATATCTAATGTATCTATTATATTATGACAGACCAGCTAGATCTACTGTCTCTATTATATTATGACAGACCAGCTAGATCTACTGTCTTTATTATATTATGACAGACCAGCTATATCGAATGTCTCTATTATATTATGACAGACCAGCTAGATATACTGTCTCTATTATAATTTGACAGACCAGATAGATCTACTGTCTCTATTACATTATGACAGACCAGCTAGATCTACTCTCTCTATTATATTATGACAGACCAGCTAGATCTACTGTCTCATTTATATTATGACAGACCAGCTCAATCTACTGTCTCTATTATATTATGACATACCAGCTAGATCTACTGTCTCATTTATATTATGACAGACCAGCTAGATCTACTGTCTTTATTATATTATGACAGACCAGCTATATCTACTGTCTCATTTATATTATGACAGACCATCTAGATCTACTGTCTCTATTATATTATGACACACCAGCTAGATTTACTGTCTATTATATTATGACAGACCAGCTAGATCTAGTGTTTCTATTATATTATGATAGACCAACTAGATCTACTTTCTCTATTATAATATGACAGACCAGATAGATCTACTGTATATATTATATTATGACAGACCAGCCAGATCTACTGTCTCTATTATATTATGACAGACCAGCTAGATCTACTGTCTCTATTATATTATGACAGACCAGCTAGATCTACTGTATCTATTATATTATGACAGACCAGCTAGATCTACTGTCTCTATTATATTATGACAGACCAGCTAGATCTACTGTCTCTATTATATTATGACAGACCAGCTAGATCTACTGTATCTATTATATTATGACAGACCAGCTAGATGTACTGTCTCTATGTCTCTATTATATTATGACAGACCAGCCAGATCTACTGTATCTATTATATTATGACAGACCAGCTAGATCTACTGTCTCTATTATATTTTGACAGACCAGTTAGATCTACTGTCTAATTGTATTATGACAGACCAGATATATGTACTGTCTCGATTATATTATGACAGACCAGCTAGATCTACTGTCTCTATTGTATTATCACAGACCAGCTAGATCTACTGTCTCTATTATATTATGACATACCAGCTAGATCTAATGTCTCTATTATACTATGACAGACGGGATATATCTAATGTATCTATTATATTATGACAGACCAGCTAGATCTACTGTCTCTATTATATTATAACAGACCAGCTAGATCTACTGTCTTTATTATATTATGACAGACCAGCTATATCGAATGTCTCTATTATATTATGACAGACCAGCTAGATGTACTGTCTCTATTATAATATGACAGACCAGATAGATCTACTGTCTCTATTACATTATGACAGACCAGCTAGATCTACTGTCTCATTTATATTATGACAGACCAGCTCGATCTACTGTCTCTATTCTATTATGACATACCAGCTAGATCTACTGTCTCTATTATATTATGACATACCAGCTAGATATAATGTCTATATTATAATATGACAGACCAGATAAATCTACTGTCTATGTTATATTATGACAGACCAGATAGATCTACTGTCTCTATTATATTATGACAGACCAGTTAGATCTATTGTCTCTATTGTATTATGACAGACCAGCTAGATCTACTGTCTCTATTATATTATGACAGACCGCCTAGATCTAATGTCTCTATTATAATATGACAGACCAGATAGATCGACTGTCTCATTTATATTATGACAGACCAGCTAGATCTACACTCTCTATTATATTATGACAGACCAGCTAGATCTACTGTCTCTATTATATTCTGACAGACCAGCAAGATCTACTGTATCTATTATATTATGACAGACCAGATAGATTTACTGTCTCTATTACATTATAACAAACCAGCTAGATCTACTGTCTCTATTATAATATGACAGACCAGATAGATCTACTGTCTCTATTATATTCTGACAGACCAGCCAGATCTACTGTCTCTATTATATTATGACAGACCAGCTAGATCTGCTGTCTCTATTATATTATGACCTACCAGCTAGATCTTCTGTCTCAATTATATTATGACAGACCAGCCAGATCTACTGTCTCTATTATATTATGACAGACCAGCTAGATATACTGTCTCTATTATAATATGACAGACCAGCTGATCTTCTATCTCAATTATATTATGACAGACCAGCTAGATCTTATGTCTCAATTATATTATGACAGACCAGCCATATGTACTGTATCTATTATATTATGACAGACCAGCCAGATCTACTGTCTCTATTATAATATGACAGACCAGCTGATCTTCTATCTCAATTATATTATGACAGACCAGCTAGATCTACTGTCTCTATTATATTATGACAGACAAGATAGATCTTCTATCTCTATTATATTATGACAGACAAGATAGATATACTGTCTCTATTATAATATGACAGACAATATAGATCTACTGTCTCTATTATATTATGACAGACCAGCTAGTTCTGCTGTCTCTATTGTATTTTGACAGACCAGCTAGATCTACTGTCTCTATTATATTATGACAGACCAGCTAGATCTACTGTCTCTTTTATAATATGACCTACCAGCTAGATCTACTGTCTCTATTATATTATGACACACCAGCTAGATTTACTGTCTCTATTATATTATGACAGACCAGCTAGATCTAGTGTTTCTATTATATTATGATAGACCAACTAGATCTACTGTCTCTATTATAATATGACAGACCAGATAGATCTACTGTATATATTATATTATGACAGACCAGCCAGATCTACTGTATCTATTATATTATGACAGACCAGCTAGATCTACTGGCTCTATTATATTATGACAGACCAGATTGACATTCTGTCTCTATTATAATATGACAGACCAGCCTGATCTACTGTCTCTATTATATTATGACAGACCAGCTAGATCTACTGTCTCATTTATATTATGACAGACCAGCTAGATCTACTGTATCTATTATATTATGACAGACCAGCTAGATGTACTGTCTCTATGTCTCTATTATATTATGACAGACCAGCCAGATCTACTGTATCTATTATATTATGACAGACCAGCTAGATCTACTGTCTCTATTATATTTTGACAGACCAGTTAGATCTACTGTCTCTATTGTATTATGACAGACCAGATATATGTACTGTCTCGATTATATTATGACAGACCAGCTAGATCTACTGTCTCTATTGTATTATCACAGACCAGCTAGATCTACTGTCTCTATTATATTATGACATACCAGCTAGATCTAATGTCTCTATTATACTATGACAGACGGGATATATCTAATGTATCTATTATATTATGACAGACCAGCTAGATCTACTGTCTCTATTATATTATAACAGACCAACTAGATCTACTGTCTTTATTATATTATGACAGACCAGCTATATCAAATGTCTCTATTATATTATGACAGACCAGCTAGATGTACTGTCTCTATTATAATATGACAGACCAGATAGATCTACTGTCTCTATTACATTATGACAGACCAGCTAGATCTACTGTCTCTATTATATTATGACAGACCAGCTAGATCTACTGTCTCTATTATATTATGACAGACCAGCTAGATCTACTGTCTCATTTATATTATGACAGACCAGCTCGATCTACTGTCTCTATTCTATTATGACATACCAGCTAGATCTACTGTCTCTATTATATTATGACATACCAGCTAGATATAATGTCTATATTATAATATGACAGACCAGATAAATCTACTGTCTATGTTATATTATGACAGACCAGATAGATCTACTGTCTCTATTATATTATGACAGACCAGTTAGATCTATTGTCTCTATTGTATTATGACAGACCAGCTAGATCTACTGTCTCTATTATATTATGACAGACCGCCTAGATCTAATGTCTCTATTATAATATGACAGACCAGATAGATCGACTGTCTCATTTATATTATGACAGACCAGCTAGATCTACACTCTCTATTATATTATGACAGACCAGCTAGATCTACTGTCTCTATTATATTCTGACAGACCAGCCAGATCTACTGTATCTATTATATTATGACAGACCAGATAGATTTACTGTCTCTATTACATTATGACAAACCAGCTAGATCTACTGTCTCTATTATAATATGACAGACCAGATAGATCTACTGTCTCTATTATATTCTGACAGACCAGCCAGATCTACTGTCTCTATTATATTATGACAGACCAGCTAGATCTGCTGTTTCTATTATATTATGACCTACCAGCTAGATCTTCTGTCTCAATTATATTATGACAGACCAGCCAGATCTACTGTCTCTATTATATTATGACAGACCAGCTAGATATACTGTCTCTATTATAATATGACAGACCAGCTGATCTTCTATCTCAATTATATTATGACAGACCAGCTAGATCTTCTGTCTCAATTATATTATGACAGACCAGCCATATGTACTGTATCTATTATATTATGACAGACCAGCCAGATCTACTGTCTCTATTATATTATGACAGACTAGCTAGATATACTGTCTCTATTATAATATGACAGACCAGACCAGCTGATCTTCTATCTCAATTATATTATGACAGTCCAGCTAGATCTACTGTCTCTATTATATTCTGACAGACCAGCCAGATCTACTGTAGCTATTATATTATGACAGACCAGATAGATTTACTGTCTCTATTACATTATGACAAACCAGCTAGATCTACTGTCTCTATTATAATATGACAGACCAGATAGATCTACTGTCTCTATTATATTCTGACAGACCAGCCAGATCTACTGTCTCTATTATATTATGACAGACCAGCTAGATCTGCTGTCTCTATTATATTATGACCTACCAGCTAGATCTTCTGTCTCAATTATATTATGACAGACCAGCCAGATCTACTGTCTCTATTATATTATGACAGACCAGCTAGATATACTGTCTCTATTATAATATGACAGACCAGCTGATCTTCTATCTCAATTATATTATGACAGACCAGCTAGATCTTCTGTCTCAATTATATTATGACAGACCAGCCATATGTACTGTATCTATTATATTATGACAGACCAGCCAGATCTACTGTCTCTATTATATTATGACAGACCAGCTAGATATACTGTCTATATTATAATATGACAGACCAGCTGATCTTCTATCTCAATTATATTATGACAGACCAGCTAAATCTACTGTCTCTATTATATTATGACAGACAAGATAGATCTACTATCTCTATTATATTATGACAGACAAGATAGATATACTGTCTCTATTATAATATGACAGACAATATAGATCTACTGTCTCTATTATATTATGACAGACCAGCTAGTTCTGCTGTCTCTATTGTATTTTGACAGACCAGCTAGATCTACTGTCTCTTTTATAATATGACCTACCAGCTAGATCTACTGTCTCTCTTATATTATGACAGACCAGCCAGATCTACTGTATCTATTATATTATGACAGACCAGCTAGATATACTGTCTCTATTATAATATGACAGACAAGCTAGATCTACTGTCTCTATTATATTATGACAGACCAGATAGATCTACTGTCTCATGTATATTATGATAGACCAGCTAGATCTACACTCTCTATTATATTATGACAGACCAGCTAGATGTACTGACTGTCTCTATTATATTATGACAGACAAGCTAGATCTACTGTCTCTATTATATTATGATAGACCAACTAGATCTACCGTCTCTATTATATTATGACAGACCGCCTAGATCTAATGTCTCTATAATAATATGACAGACCAGATAGATCTACTATCTCTATTATATTTTGACAGACCAGATAGATCTACTGTCTCTATTATATTATGACAGACCAGATAGATCTCCTGTCTCTATTATATTATGACAGACCAGCTAGATCTGCTGTCTCTACTATATTATGACCTACCAGCTAGATCTTCTGTCTCAATTATATTATGACAGACCAGCCAGATGTACTGTATCTATTATATTATGACAGACAAGCTAGATATACTGTCTCTATTATAATATGATAGACAAGCTAAATCTACTGTCTCCATTATATTATGACAGACCAGCTAGATCTAATGTCTCTATTATAATATGACAGACCAGATAGATCTACTGTCTCTATTATAATATGACAGACCAGCTGATCTTCTATCTCAATTATATTATGACAGACCAGCTAGATCTGCTGTCTCTATTATATTATGACCTACCAGCTAGATCTTCTGTCTCAATTATATTATGACAGACCAGCCAGATGTACTGTATCTATTATATTATGACAGACCAGCTAGATATACTGTCTCTATTATAATATGACAGACAAGCTAAATCTACTGTCACAATTATATTATGACAGACCAGCTAGATATAATGTCTCTATTATAATATGGCACACCAGATAGATCTACTGTCTCTATTATATTATGACAGACAAGATAGATATACTGTCTCTATTATAATATGACAGACAAGATAGATCTACTGTCTCTATTATATTATGACAGACCAGCTAGATCTACTGTCTCTATTATATTATGACAGACCAGCTAGATATACTGTCTCTACTATAATATGACAGACAAGCTAGATCTACTGTCTCTATTATATTATGACAGACCAGCTAGATCTACTGTATCTATTATATTATGACAGACCAGCCAGATCTACTGTTTCTATTATATTATGACAGACCAGCTAGATATACTGTCTCTATTATAATATGACAGACAAGCTAGATCTACTGTCTCTATTATATTTTGATAGACCAACTAGATCTACTGTCTCTATTATATTATGACAGACCAGCTAGATCTACTGTCTCTATTGTATTATGACAGACCAGCTAGATATACTGTCTCTATTATAATATGATAGACCAGCTAGATCTACTGTCTCTATTATATTATGACAGACCAGCTAGATCTACTGTCTCTATTATATTTTGATAGACCAACTAGATCTACTGTCTCTATTATATTATGACAGACCAGCTAGATCTACTGTCTCTATTGTATTATGACAGACCAGCTAGATCTACCGTCTCTATTATAATATGACAGACCAGCTAGATCTACTGTCTTTATTATATTATGACAGACCAGCTATATCTACTGTCTTTATTAGATTATGACAGAACAGCTAGATCTGTCTATTATATTATGATAGACCAACTAGATCTACTGTCTCTATTATATTATGACAGACCGCCTAGATCTAATGTCTCTATTATAATATGACAGACCAGATAGATCTACTGTATCTATTATATTATGACAGACCAGATAGATCTACTGTATCTATTATATTATGACAGACCAGCTAGATTTACTGTCTCTATTATATTATGTCAAACCAGCTAGATCTGTCTATTATATTATGATAGACCAACTAGATCTACTGTCTCTATTATATTATGACAGACCGCCTAGATCTAATGTCTCTATTATAATATGACAGACCAGATAGATCTACTGTATCTATTATATTATGACAGACCAGATAGATCTACTGTCTCTATTATATTATGACAGACCAGATAGATCTACTTTCTATATTATGTTATGACAGACCAGCTAGATCTACTGTCTCTATTATATTATGACAGACCAGCTAGATCTACTGTCTCTATTATATTATGACAGACCAGATAGATCTACTGTATCTATTATATTATGACAGACCAGCCAGATCTACTGTATCTATTATATTATGACAGACCAGCTAGATCTCCTGTCTCTATTATATTATGACAGACCAGCTAGATATACTGTCTCTATTATAATATGACAGACAAGCTAGATCTACTGTCTCTATTATATTTTGATAGACCAACTAGATCTACTGTCTCTATTATATTATGACAGACCAGCTAGATCTACTGTCTCTATTATAATATGACAGACCAGCTAGATCTACTGTCTCTATTGTATTATGACAGACCAGCTAGATCTACTGTCTCTATTATAATATGACAGACCAGCTAGATCTACTGTCTCTATTATACTAAGTAGATCTATTTGGTCTGTCATAGTATAATAGAGACAGTAGATCTATTTGGTCTGTCAGTCTCTATTATATTATGACAGACCAGATAGATCTACTGTCTCTATTATATTATGATAGACCAACTAGATCTACTGTCTCTATTATATTATGACAGACCACCTAGATCTAATGTCTCTATTATAATATGACAGACCAGATAGATCTACTGTCTCTATTATATTATGACAGACCAGATAGATCTACTGTCTCTATTATATTATGACAGACCAGATAGATCTACTGTCTCTATTATGTTATGACAGACCAGCTAGATCTCCTGTCTCTATTATATTATGACAGACCAGCTAGATCTACTGTCTCTATTATATTATGACAGACCAGCTAGATCTACTGTCTCTATATTACGACAGACCAGCTAGATATACTGTCTCTATTATAATATGACAGACAAGCTAGATCTACTGTCTCTATTATATTTTGATAGACCAACTAGATCTACTGTCTCTATTATATTATGACAGACCAGCTAGATCTACTGTCTCTATTATAATATGACAGACCAGCTAGATCTACTGTCTCTATTGTATTCTGACAGACCAGCTAGATCTACTGTCTCTATTATAATATGACAGACCAGCTAGATCTACTGTCTCTATTATACTAAGTAGATCTATTTGGTCTGTCATAGTATAATAGAGACAGTAGATCTATTTGGTCTGTCAGTCTCTATTATATTATGACAGACCAGATAGATCTACTGTCTCTATTATATTATGATAGACCAACTAGATCTACTGTCTCTATTATATTATGACAGACCACCTAGATCTAATGTCTCTATTATAATATGACAGACCAGATAGATCTACTGTCTCTATTATATTATGACAGACCAGATAGATCTACTGTCTCTATTATATTATGACAGACCAGATAGATCTACTGTCTCTATTATGTTATGACAGACCAGCTAGATCTCCTGTCTCTATTATATTATGACAGACCAGCTAGATCTACTGTCTCTATTATATTATGACAGACCAGCTAGATCTACTGTCTCTACATTACGACAGACCAGCTAGATCTACTGTCTCTATTATATTATGACAGACCAACTAGATCTGCTGTCTCTATTATATTATGACAGACCAGTTAGATCTACTGTCTCTATTATATTATGACAGACCAGCTAGATCTACTGTCTCATTTATATTATGACAGACCAGATAGATCTACTGTATCTATTATATTATGACAGACCAGCCAGATCTACTGTATCTATTATATTATGACAGACCAGCTAGATCTACTGTCTCTATTATAATATGACAGACCAGCTAGATCTACTGTCTCTATTATACTATGACAGACCAAATAGATCTACTGTCTCTATTATATTATGACAGACCAGCTAGATCTACTGTCTCTATTATATTACGACAGACCAGCTAGATCTACTGTCTCTATTATATTATGACAGACCAGCTAGATCTGCTGTCTCTATTATATTATGACAGACCAGTTAGATCTAGTGTCTCTATTATATTATGACAGACCAGATAGATCTACTGTCTCATTTATATTATGACAGACCAGCTAGATCTACACTCTCTATTATATTATGACAGACCACCTAGATCTACTGTCTCTATTATATTCTGACAGACCAGCCAGATCTACTGTATCTATTATATTATGACAGACCAGATAGATTTATTGTCTCTATTATATTATGACAAACCAGCTAGATCTGTCTATGATATTATGATAGACCAACTAGATCTACTGTCTCTATTATATTATGACAGACCAGCTAGATCTACTGTCTTTATTATATTATGACAGAACAGCTAGATCTGCTGTCTCTATTATATTATGGCATACCAGCTAGATCTACTGTCTTATTCTATATTATGACAGACAAGCTAGTTACTGTCTCTTTTATAATATGACCGACCATCTAGATCTACTGTCTCTCTTATATTATGACAGACCAGCTAGATCTACTGTATCTATTATATTATGACAAACCAGCTAGATTTACTGTCTCTATTATATTATGACAAACCAGCTAGATCTGTCTATTATATTATGATAGACCAACTAGATCTACTGTCTCTATTGTATTATGACAGACCAGCTAGATCTACTGTCTCTATTATATTATGACAGACCAGCTAGATCTGCTGTCTCTATTATATTATGACAGACCAGCTAGATCTGCTGTCTCTATTATATTATGACAGTCCAGCTAGATCTACTGTCTCTATTATATTATGACAGACCAGCTAGATCTACTGTCTCTATTATATTATGACAGACCAGCTAGATCTACTGTCTCTATTATTTTATGACAGACCAGCTAGATCTACTGTCTCTATTGTATTATGATAGACCAGCTAGATCTACTGTCTCTATTATATTATGACAGACCAGCTAGATCTACTCTCTCTATTGTATTATGACAGACCATCTAGATCTACTGGCTCTATTATATTATGACAGACCAGCTAGATCTGCTATCTCTATTATATTATGACAGACCAGCTAGATCTACTGTCTTTATTATATTATGACAGACCAGCCAGATCTACTGTATCTATTATATTATGACATACCAGCCAGATCTACTGTATCTATTATATTATGACAGACCATCTAGATATACTGTCTCTATTATAATATGACAGACAAGCTAGGTCTACTGTCTCTATTATATTTTGATAGACCAACTAGATATACTGTCTCTATTATATTATGACAGACCAGCTAGATCTGCTGTCTCTATTATATTATGACCTACCAGCTAGATCTTCTGTCTCAATTTTATTATGACAGACCAGCCAGATGTACTGTATCTATTATATTATGACAGACCAACTAGATATACTGTCTCTATTATAATATGACAGACGATTTGATCTTCTATCTCAATTATATTATGACAGACCAGCTAGATCTGCCGTCTCTATTATATTATGACCTACCAGCTAGATCTTCTGTCTCAATTACATTATGACAGACCAGCCAGATGTACTGTATCTATTATATTATGACAGACCAGCTAGATATACTGTCTCTATTATAATATGACAGACAAGCTAAATCTACTGTCTCCATTATTTTATGACAGACCAGCTAGATCTAATGTCTCTATTATAATATGACAGACCAGATAGCTCTACTGTCTCTATTATATTATGACAGACAAGATAGATCTACTATCTCTATTATCTTATGACAGACAAGAAAGTTATACTGTCTCTATTATAATATAACAGACAAGATAGATCTACTGTCTCTATTATATTATGACAGACCAGCTAGATCTACTGTCTTTATTATATTATGACAGACCAAATAGATCTACTGTCTCTATTATATTATGACAGACCAGCTAGATCTACTCTCTCTATTATAATATCAAAGACCAGCTAGATCTATTGTCTCTATTATATTATGACAGACCAGCTAGATCTACTCTCTCTATTGTAATATGACATACCAGCTGTCTTATATTATATTATGACAGACCAGCTAGATCTACTGTCTCTATCATATCATGACAGACCAGTTAGATCTACTGTCTCTATTATATTATGACAGACCAGCTAGATCTACTGTCTCTATTATATTACGACAGACCAGCTAGATCTACTGTCTCTATTATTTTATGACAGACCAGCTAGATCTACTGTCTCTATTGTATTATGATAGACCAGCTAGATCTACTGTCTCTATTATATTATGACAGACCAGCTAGATCTACTCTCTCTATTGTATTATGACAGACCAGCTAGATCTACTGGCTCTATTATATTATGACAGACCAGCTAGATCTGCTATCTCTATTATATTATGACAGACCAGCTAGATCTACTGTCTTTATTATATTATGACAGACCAGCTAGATCTACTGTCTCTTTTATAATATGACCGACGAGCTAGATCTACTGTCTCTCTTATATTATGACAGACCAGCCAGATCTACCGTATCAATTATATTATGACATACCGGCCAGATCTACTGTATCTATTATATTATGACAGACCATCTAGATATACTGTCTCTATTATAATATGACAGACAAGCTAGGTCTACTGTCTCTATTATATTTTGATAGACCAACTAGATCTACTGTCTCTATTATATTATGACAGACCAGCTAGATCTACACTCTCTATTATATTATGACAGACCAGCTAGATATACTGTCTCTATTATATTATGACAGACCAGCCAGATCTGCTGTCTCTATTATATTATGGCATACCAGCTAGATCTGTCGTCTTATATTATATTATGACAGACCAGCTAGATCTACTGTCTCTATTATATTATGACAGACCAGTTAGATCTACTGTCTCTATTATATTATGACAGACCAGCTAGATCTACTGTCTCTATTATAATATGACAGACCAGATAGATCTACTGTCTCTATTATATTATGACAGACCAACTAGATCTGCTGTCTCTATTATATTATGATAGACCAGTTAGATCTACTGTGTCTTTTATATTATGACAGACCAGCTAGATCTATTGTCTCATTTATATTATGACAGACCAGCTAGATCTACACTCTATATTATATTATGACAGACCAGCTAGATCTACTGTCTCTATTATATTCTGACAGACCAGCCAGATTTACTGTATCTATTATATTATGACAGACCAGCTAGATCTGTCTATTATATTATGATAGACCAACTAGATCTACTGTCTCTATTATATTATGACAGACCGCCTAGATCTAATGTCTCTATTATAATATGACAGACCAGATAGATCTACTGTCTCTATTATGTTATGACAGACCATCTAGATATACTGTCTCTATTATAATATGACAGACCAGCTAGATCTACTGTCTCTATTATGTTATGGTAGACCAGTTAGATCTAATGTCTCTATTATATACTGACAGACCAGCCAGATCTACCGTATCTATTATATTATGATAGACAAACTATATCTACTGTCTCATTTATATTATGACAGACCAGCTAGATCTACTGTCTCTATTATATTCTGACAGACCAGCCAGATCTACTGTATCTATTATATTATGACAGACCAGCTAGATTTACTGTCTCTATTATATTATGTCAAACCAGCTAGATCTGTCTATTATATTATGATAGACCAACTAGATCTACTGTCTCTATTATATTATGACAGACCGCCTAGATCTAATGTCTCTATTATAATATGACAGACCAGATAGATCTACTGTATCTATTATATTATGACAGACCAGATAGATCTACTTTCTATATTATGTTATGACAGACCAGCTAGATCTACTGTCTCTATTATATTATGACAGACCAGCTAGATCTACTGTCTCTATTATATTATGACAGACCAGATAGATCTACTGTATCTATTATATTATGACAGACCAGCCAGATCTACTGTATCTATTATATTATGACAGACCAGCTAGATCTCCTGTCTCTATTATATTATGACAGACCAGCTAGATATACTGTCTCTATTATAATATGACAGACAAGCTAGATCTACTGTCTCTATTATATTTTGATAGACCAACTAGATCTACTGTCTCTATTATATTATGACAGACCAGCTAGATCTACTGTCTCTATTATAATATGACAGACCAGCTAGATCTACTGTCTCTATTGTATTATGACAGACCAGCTAGATCTACTGTCTCTATTATAATATGACAGACCAGCTAGATCTACTGTCTCTATTATACTAAGTAGATCTATTTGGTCTGTCATAGTATAATAGAGACAGTAGATCTATTTGGTCTGTCAGTCTCTATTATATTATGACAGACCAGATAGATCTACTGTCTCTATTATATTATGATAGACCAACTAGATCTACTGTCTCTATTATATTATGACAGACCACCTAGATCTAATGTCTCTATTATAATATGACAGACCAGATAGATCTACTGTCTCTATTATATTATGACAGACCAGATAGATCTACTGTCTCTATTATATTATGACAGACCAGATAGATCTACTGTCTCTATTATGTTATGACAGACCAGCTAGATCTCCTGTCTCTATTATATTATGACAGACCAGCTAGATCTACTGTCTCTATTATATTATGACAGACCAGCTAGATCTAATGTCTCTATATTACGACAGACCAGCTAGATATACTGTCTCTATTATAATATGACAGACAAGCTAGATCTACTGTCTCTATTATATTTTGATAGACCAACTAGATCTACTGTCTCTATTATATTATGACAGACCAGCTAGATCTACTGTCTCTATTATAATATGACAGACCAGCTAGATCTACTGTCTCTATTGTATTATGACAGACCAGCTAGATCTACTGTCTCTATTATAATATGACAGACCAGCTAGATCTACTGTCTCTATTATACTAAGTAGATCTATTTGGTCTGTCATAGTATAATAGAGACAGTAGATCTATTTGGTCTGTCAGTCTCTATTATATTATGACAGACCAGATAGATCTACTGTCTCTATTATATTATGATAGACCAACTAGATCTACTGTCTCTATTATATTATGACAGACCACCTAGATCTAATGTCTCTATTATAATATGACAGACCAGATAGATCTACTGTCTCTATTATATTATGACAGACCAGATAGATCTACTGTCTCTATTATATTATGACAGACCAGATAGATCTACTGTCTCTATTATGTTATGACAGACCAGCTAGATCTACTGGCTCGATTATATTATGACAGACCAGCTAGATCTACTGTCTCTATTATATTATGACAGACCAGCTAGATCTACTGTCTCTACATTACGACAGACCAGCTAGATCTACTGTCTCTATTATATTATGACAGACCAACTAGATCTGCTGTCTCTATTATATTATGACAGACCAGTTAGATCTACTGTCTCTATTATATTATGACAGACCAGCTAGATCTACTGTCTCATTTATATTATGACAGACCAGATAGATCTACTGTATCTATTATATTATGACAGACCAGCCAGATCTACTGTATCTATTATATTATGACAGACCAGCTAGATCTACTGTCTCTATTATAATATGACAGACCAGCTAGATCTACTGTCTCTATTATACTATGACAGACCAAATAGATCTACTGTCTCTATTATATTATGACAGACCAGCTAGATCTACTGTCTCTATTATATTACGACAGACCAGCTAGATCTACTGTCTCTATTATATTATGACAGACCAGCTAGATCTGCTGTCTCTATTATATTATGACAGACCAGTTAGATCTAGTGTCTCTATTATATTATGACAGACCAGATAGATCTACTGTCTCATTTATATTATGACAGACCAGCTAGATCTACACTCTCTATTATATTATGACAGACCAGCTAGATCTACTGTCTCTATTATATTCTGACAGACCAGCCAGATCTACTGTATCTATTATATTATGACAGACCAGATAGATTTATTGTCTCTATTATATTATGACAAACCAGCTAGATCTGTCTATGATATTATGATAGACCAACTAGATCTACTGTCTCTATTATATTATGACAGACCAGCTAGATCTACTGTCTTTATTATATTATGACAGAACAGCTAGATCTGCTGTCTCTATTATATTATGGCATACCAGCTAGATCTACTGTCTTATTCTATATTATGACAGACAAGCTAGTTACTGTCTCTTTTATAATATGACCGACCATCTAGATCTACTGTCTCTCTTATATTATGACAGACCAGCTAGATCTACTGTATCTATTATATTATGACAAACCAGCTAGATTTACTGTCTCTATTATATTATGACAAACCAGCTAGATCTGTCTATTATATTATGATAGACCAACTAGATCTACTGTCTCTATTGTATTATGACAGACCAGCTAGATCTACTGTCTCTATTATATTATGACAGACCAGCTAGATCTGCTGTCTCTATTATATTATGACAGACCAGCTAGATCTGCTGTCTCTATTATATTATGACAGACCAGCTAGATCTACTGTCTCTATTATATTATGACAGACCAGCTAGATCTGCTGTCTCTCTTATATTATGACAGACCAGTTAGATCTACTGTCTCTATTGTATTATGACAGACCAGCTAGATCTACTGTCTCTATTATATTATGACAGACCAGCTAGATCTACTCTCTCTATTGTATTATGACAGACCAGCTAGATCTACTGGCTCTATTATATTATGACAGACCAGCTAGATCTACTGTCTCTATTATATTATGACAGACCAACTAGATCTACTGTCTCTATTATATTGTGACAGACCAGCTAGATGTACTGTCTCTATTATATTATGACAGACCAGTTAGATCTACTGTCTCTATTATATTATGACAGACCAGCTAGATCTACTGTCTCTATTATATTACGACAGACCAGCTAGATCTACTGTCTCTATTATATTATGACAGACCAGCTAGATCTGCTGTCTATTATATTATGACAGACCAGTTAGATCTAGTGTCTCTATTATATTATGACAGACCAGATAGATCTACTGTCTCATCTATATTATGACAGACCAGCTAGATCTACACTCTCTATTATATTATGACAGACCAGCTAGATCTACTGTCTCTATTATATTCTGACAGACCAGCCAGATCTACTGTATCTATTATATTATGACAGACCAGCTAGATTTACTGTCTCTATTATATTATGACAAACCAGCTAGATCTGTCTATGATATTATGATAGACCAACTAGATCTACTGTCTCTATTATATTATGACAGACCAGCTAGATCTACTGTCTTTATTATATTATGACAGAACAGCTAGATCTGCTGTCTCTATTATATTATGGCATACCAGCTAGATCTACTGTCTTGTTCTATATTATGACAGACAAGCTAGTTACTGTCTCTTTTATAATATGACCGACCATCTAGATCTACTGTCTCTCTTATATTATGACAGACCAGCTAGATCTACTGTATCTATTATATTATGACAAACCAGCTAGATCTGTCTATGATATTATGATAGACCAACTAGATCTACTGTCTCTATTATATTATGACAGACCAGCTAGATCTACTGTCTTTATTATATTATGACAGAACAGCTAGATCTGCTGTCTCTATTATATTATGGCATACCAGCTAGATCTACTGTCTTATTCTATATTATGACAGACAAGCTAGTTACTGTCTCTTTTATAATATGACCGACCATCTAGATCTACTGTCTCTCTTATATTATGACAGACCAGCTA
Organism: Oncorhynchus clarkii lewisi; assembly: GCF_045791955.1. Classification (NCBI taxonomy): domain Eukaryota; kingdom Metazoa; phylum Chordata; class Actinopteri; order Salmoniformes; family Salmonidae; genus Oncorhynchus; species Oncorhynchus clarkii. Next base: position 66,232 of record NW_027261076.1, read on the forward strand.
GATCTACTGTATCTATTATATTATGACAAACCAGCTAGATTTACTGTCTCTATTATATTATGACAAACCAGCTAGATCTGTCTATTATATTATGATAGACCAACTAGATCTACTGTCTCTATTGTATTATGACAGACCAGCTAGATCTACTGTCTCTATTATATTATGACAGACCAGCTAGATCTGCTGTCTCTATTATATTATGACAGACCAGCTAGATCTGCTGTCTCTATTATATTATGACAGACCAGCTAGATCTGCTGTCTCTATTATATTATGACAGACCAGCTAGATCTACTGTCTCTATTATATTATGACAGACCAGCTAGATCTGCTGTCTCTCTTATATTATGACAGACCAGTTAGATCTACTGTCTCTATTGTATTATGACAGACCAGCTAGATCTACTGTCTCTATTATATTATGACAGACCAGCTAGATCTACTCTCTCTATTGTATTATGACAGACCAGCTAGATCTACTGGCTCTATTATATTATGACAGACCAGCTAGATCTACTGTCTCTATTATATTATGACAGACCAACTAGATCTACTGTCTCTATTATATTGTGACAGACCAGCTAGATGTACTGTCTCTATTATATTCTGACAGACCAGCTAGATCTACTGTCTCATTTATATTATGACAGACCAGGTAGATCTACTGTCTCCATTATATTATGACAGACCAGCTAGATCTACTGTCTCTATTATATTATGACAGACCAGTTAGATCTACTGTCTCTATTATATTATGACAGACCAGCTAGATATACTGTCTCTATTATATTACGACAGACCAGCTAGATCTACTGTCTCTATTATATTATGACAGACCAGCTAGATCTGCTGTCTATTATATTATGACAGACCAGTTAGATCTAGTGTCTCTATTATATTATGACAGACCAGATAGATCTACTGTCTCATCTATATTATGACAGACCAGCTAGATCTACACTCTCTATTATATTATGACAGACCAGCTAGATCTACTGTCTCTATTATATTCTGACAGACCAGCCAGATCTACTGTATCTATTATATTATGACAAACCAGCTAGATTTACTGTCTCTATTATATTATGACAAACCAGCTAGATCTGTCTATGATATTATGATAGACCAACTAGATCTACTGTCTCTATTATATTATGACAGACCAGCTAGATCTACTGTCTTTATTATATTATGACAGAACAGCTAGATCTGCTGTCTCTATTATATTATGGCATACCAGCTAGATCTACTGTCTTGTTCTATATTATGAAAGACAAGCTAGTTACTGTCTCTTTTATAATATGACCGACCATCTAGATCTACTGTCTCTCTTATATTATGACAGACCAGCTAGATCTACTGTATCTATTATATTATGACAAACCAGCTAGATTTACTGTCTCTATTATATTATGACAAACCAGCTAGATCTGTCTATTATATTATGATAGACCAACTAGATCTACTGTCTCTATTATATTATGACAGACCAAATAGATCTACTGTCTCTATTATATAATGACAGACCAGCTAGATCTACTCTCTCTATTATAATATGACAGACCAGCTAGATCTGTTGTCTCTATTATATTATGACAGACCAGCTAGATCTACTGTCTCTATTATATTATTACTGACCAGCTAGATCTACTCTCTCTATTATATTATGACAGACCAGCTAGATCTACTGTCTCTATTATATTATGACAGACCAGCTAGATCTGCTGTCTCTCTTATATTATGACAGACCAGTTAGATCTACTGTCTCTATTGTATTATGACAGACCAGCTAGATCTACTGTCTCTATTATATTATGACAGACCAGCTAGATCTACTCTCTCTATTGTATTATGACAGACCAGCTAGATCTACTGGCTCTATTATATTATGACAGACCAGCTAGATCTACTGTCTCTATTATATTATGACAGACCAACTAGATCTACTGTCTCTATTATATTGTGACAGACCAGCTAGATGTACTGTCTCTATTATATTCTGACAGACCAGCTAGATCTACTGTCTCATTTATATTATGACAGACCAGGTAGATCTACTGTCTCCATTATATTATGACAGACCAGCTAGATCTACTGTCTCTATTATATTATGACAGACCAGTTAGATCTACTGTCTCTATTATATTATGACAGACCAGCTAGATCTACTGTCTCTATTATATTACGACAGACCAGCTAGATCTACTGTCTCTATTATATTATGACAGACCAGCTAGATCTGCTGTCTCTATTATATTATGACAGACCAGTTAGATCTAGTGTCTCTATTATATTATGACAGACCAGATAGATCTACTGTCTCATTTATATTATGACAGACCAGCTAGATCTACACTCTCTATTATATTATGACAGACCAGCTAGAACTACTGTCTCTATTATATTCTGACAGACCAGCCAGATCTACTGTATCTATTATATTATGACAGACCAGCTAGATTTACTGTCTCTATTATATTATGACAAACCAGCTAGATCTGTCTATGATATTATGATAGACCAACTAGATCTACTGTCTCTATTATATTATGACAGACCAGCTAGATCTACTGTCTCTATTATATTATGACAGACCAGCTAGATCTACTGTCTCTATATTACGACAGACCAGCTAGATCTACTGTCTCTATTATATTATGACAGACCAACTAGATCTGCTGTCTCTATTATATTATGACAGACCAGTTAGATCTACTGTCTCTATTATATTATGACAGACCAGCTAGATCTCCTGTCTCTATTACATTATGACAGACCAGCTAGATATACTGTCTCTATTACAATATGACAGACAAGCTAGATCTACTGTCTCTATTATATTTTGATAGACCAGCTAGATCTACTGTCTCTATTATAATATGACAGACGAGCTAGATCTACTGTCTCTATTATAATATGACAGACCAGCTAGATCTACTGTCTCTATTGTATTATGACAGACCAGCTAGATCTACTGTCTCTATTATATTCTGACAGACCAGCCAGATCTACTGTCTCTATTATATTATGACAAACCAGCTAGATTTACTGTCTCTATTATATTATGACAAACCAGCTAGATCTGTCTATTATATTATGATAGACCAACTAGATCTACTGTCTCTATTGTATTATGACAGACCAGCTAGATCTACTGTCTCTATTATATTATGACAGACCAGCTAGATCTGCTGTCTCTATTATATTATGACAGACCAGCTAGATCTACTGTCTCTATTATATTATGACAGACCAGCTAGATCTGCTGTCTCTCTTATATTATGACAGACCAGTTAGATCTACTGTCTCTATTGTATTATGACAGACCAGCTAGATCTACTGTCTCTATTATATTATGACAGACCAGCTAGATCTACTCTCTCTATTGTATTATGACAGACCAGCTAGATCTGTCTATTATATTATGATAGACCAACTAGATCTACTGTCTCTATTATATTATGACAGACCAAATAGATCTACTGTCTCTATTATATAATGACAGACCAGCTAGATCTACTGTCTCTATTATTTTATGACAGACCAGCTAGATCTACTGTCTCTATTGTATTATGATAGACCAGCTAGATCTACTGTCTCTATTATATTATGACAGACCAGCTAGATCTACTCTCTCTATTGTATTATGACAGACCAGCTAGATCTACTGGCTCTATTATATTATGACAGACCAGCTAGATTTACTGTCTCTATTATATTATGACAAACCAGCTAGATCTGTCTATTATATTATGATAGACCAACTAGATCTACTGTCTCTATTATATTATGACAGACCAAATAGATCTACTGTCTCTATTATATAATGACAGACCAGCTAGATCTACTGTCTCTATTATTTTATGACAGACCAGCTAGATCTACTGTCTCTATTGTATTATGATAGACCAGCTAGATCTACTGTCTCTATTATATTATGACAGACCAGCTAGATCTACTCTCTCTATTGTATTATGACAGACCATCTAGATCTACTGGCTCTATTATATTATGACAGACCAGCTAGATCTGCTATCTCTATTATATTATGACAGACCAGCTAGATCTACTGTCTTTATTATATTATGACAGACCAGCCAGATCTACTGTATCTATTATATTATGACATACCAGCCAGATCTACTGTATCTATTATATTATGACAGACCATCTAGATATACTGTCTCTATTATAATATGACAGACAAGCTAGGTCTACTGTCTCTATTGTATTATGACAGACCAGCTAGATCTACTGTCTCTATTATATTATGACAGACCAGCTAGATCTGCTGTCTCTATTATATTATGACAGACCAGCTAGATCTACTGTCTCTATTATATTATGACAGACCAGCTAGATCTGCTGTCTCTCTTATATTATGACAGACCAGTTAGATCTACTGTCTCTATTGTATTATGACAGACCAGCTAGATCTACTGTCTCTATTATATTATGACAGACCAGCTAGATCTACTCTCTCTATTGTATTATGACAGACCAGCTAGATCTACTGGCTCTATTATATTATGACAGACCAGCTAGATCTACTGTCTCTATTATATTATGACAGACCAACTAGATCTACTGTCTCTATTATATTGTGACAGACCAGCTAGATGTACTGTCTCTATTATATTCTGACAGACCAGCTAGATCTACTGTCTCATTTATATTATGACAGACCAGGTAGATCTACTGTCTCCATTATATTATGACAGACCAGCTAGATCTACTGTCTCTATTATATTATGACAGACCAGTTAGATCTACTGTCTCTATTATATTATGACAGACCAGCTAGATCTACTGTCTCTATTATATTACGACAGACCAGCTAGATCTACTGTCTCTATTATATTATGACAGACCAGCTAGATCTGCTGTCTCTATTATATTATGACAGACCAGTTAGATCTAGTGTCTCTATTATATTATGACAGACCAGATAGATCTACTGTCTCATTTATATTATGACAGACCAGCTAGATCTACACTCTCTATTATATTATGACAGACCAGCTAGATCTACTGTCTCTATTATATTCTGACAGACCAGCCAGATCTACTGTATCTATTATATTATGACAGACCAGCTAGATTTACTGTCTCTATTATATTATGACAAACCAGCTAGATCTGTCTATGATATTATGATAGACCAACTAGATCTACTGTCTCTATTATATTATGACAGACCAGCTAGATCTACTGTCTTTATTATATTATGACAGAACAGCTAGATCTGCTGTCTCTATTATATTATGGCATACCAGCTAGATCTACTGTCTTGTTCTATATTATGACAGACAAGCTAGTTACTGTCTCTTTTATAATATGACCGACCATCTAGATCTACTGTCTCTCTTATATTATGACAGACCAGCTAGATCTACTGTATCTATTATATTATGACAAACCAGCTAGATGTACTGTCTCTATTATATTATGACAAACCAGCTAGATCTGTCTATTATATTATGATAGACCAACTAGATCTACTGTCTCTATTATATTATGACAGACCAAATAGATCTACTGTCTCTATTATATAATGACAGACCAGCTAGATCTACTCTCTCTATTATAATATGACAGACCAGCTAGATCTGTTGTCTCTATTATATTATGACAGACCAGCTAGATCTACTGTCTCTATTATATTATTACTGACCAGCTAGATCTGCTGTCTCTATTATAATATGACAGACCGGCTAGATCTACTGTCTTATATTATATTATGACAGACCAGCTAGATCTACTGTCTCTATTATATCATGACAGACCAGTTAGATCTACTGTCTCTAGTATATTATGACAGACCAGCTAGATTTACTGTCTCCATTATATTATGACAGACCAGCTAGATCTACTGTCTCTATTATATTATGACAGACCAGCTAGATCTACTGTCTCGATTGTATTTTGACAGACCAGCTATATCTACTGTCTCTATTATATTATGACAGACCAGCTAGATCTACTGTCTCATTTATATTATGACAGACCAGGTAGATCTACTGTCTCCATTATATTATGACAGACCAGCTAGATCTACTGTCTCTATTATATTATGACAGACCAGCTAGATCTACTGTCTCTATTATATTATGACAGACCAGCTAGATCTGCTGTCTATTATATTATGACAGACCAGTTAGATCTAGTGTCTCTATTATATTATGACAGACCAGATAGATCTACTGTCTCATCTATATTATGACAGACCAGCTAGATCTACACTCTCTATTATATTATGACAGACCAGCTAGATCTACTGTCTCTATTATATTCTGACAGACCAGCCAGATCTACTGTATCTATTATATTATGACAGACCAGCTAGATCTACTGTCTTTATTATATTATGACAGAACAGCTAGATCTGCTGTCTCTATTATATTATGGCATACCAGCTAGATCTACTGTCTTGTTCTATATTATGACAGACAAGCTAGTTACTGTCTCTTTTATAATATGACCGACCATCTAGATCTACTGTCTCTCTTATATTATGACAGACCAGCTAGATCTACTGTATCTATTATATTATGACAAACCAGCTAGATTTACTGTCTCTATTATATTATGACAAACCAGCTAGATCTGTCTATTATATTATGATAGACCAACTAGATCTACTGTCTCTATTATATTATGACAGACCAAATAGATCTACTGTCTCTATTATATAATGACAGACCAGCTAGATCTACTCTCTCTATTATAATATGACAGACCAGCTAGATCTGTTGTCTCTATTATATTATGACAGACCAGCTAGATCTACTGTCTCTATTATATTATTACTGACCAGCTAGATCTACTCTCTCTATTATATTATGACAGACCAGCTAGATCTACTGTCTCTATTATATTATGACAGACCAGCTAGATCTGCTGTCTCTCTTATATTATGACAGACCAGTTAGATCTACTGTCTCTATTGTATTATGACAGACCAGCTAGATCTACTGTCTCTATTATATTATGACAGACCAGCTAGATCTACTCTCTCTATTGTATTATGACAGACCAGCTAGATCTACTGGCTCTATTATATTATGACAGACCAGCTAGATCTACTGTCTCTATTATATTATGACAGACCAACTAGATCTACTGTCTCTATTATATTGTGACAGACCAGCTAGATGTACTGTCTCTATTATATTCTGACAGACCAGCTAGATCTACTGTCTCATTTATATTATGACAGACCAGGTAGATCTACTGTCTCCATTATATTATGACAGACCAGCTAGATCTACTGTCTCTATTATATTATGACAGACCAGTTAGATCTACTGTCTCTATTATATTATGACAGACCAGCTAGATCTACTGTCTCTATTATATTACGACAGACCAGCTAGATCTACTGTCTCTATTATATTATGACAGACCAGCTAGATCTGCTGTCTCTATTATATTATGACAGACCAGTTAGATCTAGTGTCTCTATTATATTATGACAGACCAGATAGATCTACTGTCTCATTTATATTATGACAGACCAGCTAGATCTACACTCTCTATTATATTATGACAGACCAGCTAGATCTACTGTCTCTATTATATTCTGACAGACCAGCCAGATCTACTGTATCTATTATATTATGACAGACCAGCTAGATTTACTGTCTCTATTATATTATGACAAACCAGCTAGATCTGTCTATGATATTATGATAGACCAACTAGATCTACTGTCTCTATTATATTATGACAGACCAGCTAGATCTACTGTCTTTATTATATTATGACAGAACAGCTAGATCTGCGGTCTCTATTATATTATGGCATACCAGCTAGATCTACTGTCTTGTTCTATATTATGACAGACAAGCTAGTTACTGTCTCTTTTATAATATGACCGACCATCTAGATCTACTGTCTCTCTTATATTATGACAGACCAGCTAGATCTACTGTATCTATTATATTATGACAAACCAGCTAGATGTACTGTCTCTATTATATTATGACAAACCAGCTAGATCTGTCTATTATATTATGATAGACCAACTAGATCTACTGTCTCTATTATATTATGACAGACCAAATAGATCTACTGTCTCTATTATATAATGACAGACCAGCTAGATCTACTCTCTCTATTATAATATGACAGACCAGCTAGATCTGTTGTCTCTATTATATTATGACAGACCAGCTAGATCTACTGTCTCTATTATATTATTACTGACCAGCTAGATCTGCTGTCTCTATTATAATATGACAGACCGGCTAGATCTACTGTCTTATATTATATTATGACAGACCAGCTAGATCTACTGTCTCTATTATATCATGACAGACCAGTTAGATCTACTGTCTCTAGTATATTATGACAGACCAGCTAGATTTACTGTCTCCATTATATTATGACAGACCAGCTAGATCTACTGTCTCTATTATATTATGACAGACCAGCTAGATCTACTGTCTCGATTGTATTATGACAGACCAGCTATATCTACTGTCTCTATTATATTATGACAGACCAGCTAGATCTACTGTCTCATTTATATTATGACAGACCAGGTAGATCTACTGTCTCCATTATATTATGACAGACCAGCTAGATCTACTGTCTCTATTATATTATGACAAACCAGCTAGATCTACTGTCTCTATTATATTATTACAGACCAGCTAGATCTACTGTCTCTATTATATTATCATAGACACACTAGATCTACTGTCTCTATTGTATTATGACAGACCAGCTAGATCTACTGTCTCTATTATATTATGACAGACCAGCTAGATCTGCTGTCTCTATTATATTATGACAGACCAGCTAGATCTACTGTCTCTATTATATTATAACAGACCAGCTAGATCTGCTGTCTCTCTTATATTATGACAGACCAGTTAGATCTACTGTCTCTATTGTATTATGACAGACCAGCTAGATCTGTCTCTATTATATTATGACAGACCAAATAGATCTACTCTCTCTAGTGTATTATGACAGACCAGCTAGATCTACTGGCTCTATTATATTATGACAGACCAGCTAGATCTACTGTCTCTATTATATTATGACAGACCAACTAGATCTACTGTCTCTATTATATTGTGACAGACCAGCTAGATGTACTGTCTCTATTTCTCTATTGTATTATGACAGACCAGCTAGATCTACTGTCTCTAGTATATTATGACAGACCAGCTAGATTTACTGTCTCCATTATATTATGACAGACCAGCTAGATCTACTGTCTATTATATTATGACAGACCAGCTAGATCTACTGTCTCGATTGTATTATGACAGACCAGCTATATCTACTGTCTCTATTATATTATGACAGACCAGCTAGATCTACTGTCTCATTTATATTATGACAGACCAGGTAGATCTACTGTCTCCATTATATTATGACAGACCAGCTAGATCTACTGTCTCTATTATATTATGACAAACCAGCTAGATCTACTGTCTCTATTATATTATGACAGACCAGCTAGATCTACTGTCTCTATTATATTATCATAGACACACTAGATCTACTGTCTCTATTGTATTATGACAGACAAGCTAGATCTACTGTCTCTATTATATTATGACAGACCAGCTAGATCTGCTGTCTCTATTATATTATGACAGACCAGTTAGATCTAGTGTCTCTATTATATTATGACAGACCAGATAGATCTACTGTCTCATTTATAGTATGACAGACCAGCTAGATCTACACTCTCTATTATATTATGACAGACCAGCTAGATCTACTGTCTCTATTATATTCTGACAGACCAGCCAGATCTACTGTATCTATTATATTATGACAGACCAGCTAGATTTACTGTCTCTATTATATTATGACAAACCAGCTAGATCTTTCTATGATATTATGATAGACCAACTAGATCTACTGTCTCTATTATATTATGATAGACCAACTAGATCTACTGTCTCTATTATATTATGACAGACCAGCTAGATCTACTGTCTCTATTATAATATGACAGACCAGCTAGATCTACTGTCTCTATTATACTATGACAGACCAAATAGATCTACTGTCTCTATTATATTATGACAGACCAGCTAGATCTACTCTCTCTATTATAATATGACAGACCAGCTAGATCTATTGTCTCTATTATATTATGACAGACCAGCTAGATCTACTGTCTCTATTATATTATGACAGACCAGCTAGATCTACTCTCTCTATTATATTATGACAGACCAGTTAGATCTACTGTCTCTATTATATTATGACAGACCAGCTAGATCTACTGTCTCTATATTACGACAGACCAGCTAGATCTACTGTCTATATTATATTATGACAGACCAACTAGATCTGCTGTCTCTATTATATTATGACAGACCAGTTAGATCTAGTGTCTCTATTATATTATGACAGACCAGATAGATCTACTGTCTCATCTATATTATGACAGACCAGCTAGATCTACACTCTCTATTATATTTTGACAGACCAGCTAGATCTACTGTCTCTATTATATTCTGACAGACCAGCCAGATCTACTGTATCTATTATATTATGACAGACCAGCTAGATTTACTGTCTCTATTATATTATGACAAACCAGCTAGATCTGTCTATGATATTATGATAGACCAACTAGATCTACTGTCTCTATTATATTATGACAGACCAGCTAGATCTACTGTCTTTATTATATTATGACAGAACAGCTAGATCTGCTGTCTCTATTATATTATGGCATACCAGCTAGATCTACTGTCTTGTTCTATATTATGACAGACAAGCTAGTTACTGTCTCTTTTATAATATGACCGACCATCTAGATCTACTGTCTCTATTATATTATGACAGACCAACTAGATCTGCTGTCTCTATTATATTATGACAGACCAGTTAGATCTAGTGTCTCTATTATATTATGACAGACCAGATAGATCTACTGTCTCATCTATATTATGACAGACCAGCTAGATCTACACTCTCTATTATATTATGACAGACCAGCTAGATCTACTGTCTCTATTATATTCTGACAGACCAGCCAGATCTACTGTATCTATTATATTATGACAGACCAGCTAGATTTACTGTCTCTATTATATTATGACAGACCAGCTAGATCTACTGTCTCTATTATATTATCATAGACACACTAGATCTACTGTCTCTATTATATTATGACAGACCAGCTAGATCTGCTGTCTCTATTATATTATGACAGACCAGTTAGATCTAGTGTCTCTATTATATTATGACAGACCAGATATATCTACTGTCTCATTTATAGTATGACAGACCAGCTAGATCTGCACTCTCTATTATATTATGACAGACCAGCTAGATCTACTGTCTCTATTATATTCTGACAGACCAGCCAGATCTACTGTATCTATTATATTATGACAGACCAGCTAGATTTACTGTCTCTATTATATTATGACAAACCAGCTAGATCTTTCTATGATATTATGATAGACCAACTAGATCTACTGTCTCTATTATATTATGATAGACCAACTAGATCTACTGTCTCTATTATATTATGACAGACCAGCTAGATCTACTGTCTCTATTATAATATGACAGACCAGCTAGATCTACTGTCTCTATTATACTATGACAGACCAAATAGATCTACTGTCTCTATTATATTATGACAGACCAGCTAGATCTACTCTCTCTATTATAATATGACAGACCAGCTAGATCTATTGTCTCTATTATATCATGACAGACCAGCTAGATCTACTGTCTCTATTATATTATGACAGACCAGCTAGATCTACTCTCTCTATTATATTATGACAGACCAGTTAGATCTACTGTCTCTATTATATTATGACAGACCAGCTAGATCTACTGTCTCTATATTACGACAGACCAGCTAGATCTACTGTCTCTATTATATTATGACAGACCAACTAGATCTGCTGTCTCTATTATATTATGACAGACCAGTTAGATCTAGTGTCTCTATTATATTATGACAGACCAGATAGATCTACTGTCTCATCTATATTATGACAGACCAGCTAGATCTACACTCTCTATTATATTATGACAGACCAGCTAGATCTACTGTCTCTATTATATTCTGACAGACCAGCCAGATCTACTGTATCTATTATATTATGACAGACCAGCTAGATTTACTGTCTCTATTATATTATGACAAACCAGCTAGATCTGTCTATGATATTATGATAGACCAACTAGATCTACTGTCTCTATTATATTATGACAGACCAGCTAGATCTACTGTCTTTATTATATTATGACAGAACAGCTAGATCTGCTGTCTCTATTATATTATGGCATACCAGCTAGATCTACTGTCTTGTTCTATATTATGACAGACAAGCTAGTTACTGTCTCTTTTATAATATGACCGACCATCTAGATCTACTGTCTCTATTATATTATGACAGACCAACTAGATCTGCTGTCTCTATTATATTATGACAGACCAGTTAGATCTAGTGTCTCTATTATATTATGACAGACCAGATAGATCTACTGTCTCATCTATATTATGACAGACCAGCTAGATCTACACTCTCTATTATATTATGACAGACCAGCTAGATCTACTGTCTCTATTATATTCTGACAGACCAGCCAGATCTACTGTATCTATTATATTATGACAGACCAGCTAGATTTACTGTCTCTATTATATTATGACAAACCAGCTAGATCTGTCTATGATATTATGATAGACCAACTAGATCTACTGTCTCTATTATATTATGACAGACCAGCTAGATCTACTGTCTTTATTATATTATGACAGAACAGCTAGATCTGCTGTCTCTTATATTATGGCATACCAGCTAGATCTACTGTCTTGTTCTATATTATGACAGACAAGCTAGTTACTGTCTCTTTTATAATATGACCGACCATCTAGATCTACTGTCTCTCTTATATTATGACAGACCAGCTAGATCTACTGTATCTATTATATTATGACAAACCAGCTAGATTTACTGTCTCTATTATATTATGACAAACCAGCTAGATCTGTCTATTATATTATGATAGACCAACTAGATCTACTGTCTCTATTATATTATGACAGACCAAATAGATCTACTGTCTCTATTATATAATGACAGACCAGCTAGATCTACTCTCTCTATTATAATATGACAGACCAGCTAGATCTGTTGTCTCTATTATATTATGACAGACCAGCTAGATCTACTGTCTCTATTATATTATTACTGACCAGCTAGATCTACTCTCTCTATTGTATTATGACAGACCAGCTAGATCTACTGGCTCTATTATATTATGACAGACCAGCTAGATCTACTGTCTCTATTATATTATGACAGACCAACTAGATCTACTGTCTCTATTATATTGTGACAGACCAGCTAGATGTACTGTCTCTATTATATTCTGACAGACCAGCTAGATCTACTGTCTCATTTATATTATGACAGACCAGGTAGATCTACTGTCTCCATTATATTATGACAGACCAGCTAGATCTACTGTCTCTATTATATTATGACAGACCAGTTAGATCTACTGTCTCTATTATATTATGACAGACCAGCTAGATCTACTGTCTCTATTATATTACGACAGACCAGCTAGATCTACTGTCTCTATTATATTATGACAGACCAGCTAGATCTGCTGTCTCTATTATATTATGACAGACCAGTTAGATCTAGTGTCTCTATTATATTATGACAGACCAGATAGATCTACTGTCTCATTTATATTATGACAGACCAGCTAGATCTACACTCTCTATTATATTATGACAGACCAGCTAGATCTACTGTCTCTATTATATTCTGACAGACCAGCCAGATCTACTGTATCTATTATATTATGACAGACCAGCTAGATTTACTGTCTCTATTATATTATGACAAACCAGCTAGATCTGTCTATGATATTATGATAGACCAACTAGATCTACTGTCTCTATTATATTATGACAGACCAGCTAGATCTACTGTCTTTATTATATTATGACAGAACAGCTAGATCTGCTGTCTCTATTATATTATGGCATACCAGCTAGATCTACTGTCTTGTTCTATATTATGACAGACAAGCTAGTTACTGTCTCTTTTATAATATGACCGACCATCTAGATCTACTGTCTCTCGTATATTATGACAGACCAGCTAGATCTACTGTATCTATTATATTATGACAAACCAGCTAGATGTACTGTCTCTATTATATTATGACAAACCAGCTAGATCTGTCTATTATATTATGATAGACCAACTAGATCTACTGTCTCTATTATATTATGACAGACCAAATAGATCTACTGTCTCTATTATACTATGACAGACCAAATAGATCTACTGTCTCTATTATATTATGACAGACCAGCTAGATCTACTCTCTCTATTATAATATGACAGACCAGCTAGATCTATTGTCTCTATTATATCATGACAGACCAGCTAGATCTACTGTCTCTATTATATTATGACAGACCAGCTAGATCTACTCTCTCTATTATATTATGACAGACCAGTTAGATCTACTGTCTCTATTATATTATGACAGACCAGCTAGATCTACTGTCTCTATATTACGACAGACCAGCTAGATCTACTGTCTCTATTATATTATGACAGACCAACTAGATCTGCTGTCTCTATTATATTATGACAGACCAGTTAGATCTAGTGTCTCTATTATATTATGACAGACCAGATAGATCTACTGTCTCATCTATATTATGACAGACCAGCTAGATCTACACTCTCTATTATATTATGACAGACCAGCTAGATCTACTGTCTCTATTATATTCTGACAGACCAGCCAGATCTACTGTATCTATTATATTATGACAGACCAGCTAGATTTACTGTCTCTATTATATTATGACAAACCAGCTAGATCTGTCTATGATATTATGATAGACCAACTAGATCTACTGTCTCTATTATATTATGACAGACCAGCTAGATCTACTGTCTTTATTATATTATGACAGAACAGCTAGATCTGCTGTCTCTATTATATTATGGCATACCAGCTAGATCTACTGTCTTGTTCTATATTATGACAGACAAGCTAGTTACTGTCTCTTTTATAATATGACCGACCATCTAGATCTACTGTCTCTATTATATTATGACAGACCAACTAGATCTGCTGTCTCTATTATATTATGACAGACCAGTTAGATCTAGTGTCTCTATTATATTATGACAGACCAGATAGATCTACTGTCTCATCTATATTATGACAGACCAGCTAGATCTACACTCTCTATTATATTATGACAGACCAGCTAGATCTACTGTCTCTATTATATTCTGACAGACCAGCCAGATCTACTGTATCTATTATATTATGACAGACCAGCTAGATTTACTGTCTCTATTATATTATGACAAACCAGCTAGATCTGTCTATGATATTATGATAGACCAACTAGATCTACTGTCTCTATTATATTATGACAGACCAGCTAGATCTACTGTCTTTATTATATTATGACAGAACAGCTAGATCTGCTGTCTCTATTATATTTTGGCATACCAGCTAGATCTACTGTCTTGTTCTATATTATGACAGACAAGCTAGTTACTGTCTCTTTTATAATATGACCGACCATCTAGATCTACTGTCTCTCTTATATTATGACAGACCAGCTAGATCTACTGTATCTATTATATTATGACAAACCAGCTAGATGTACTGTCTCTATTATATTATGACAAACCAGCTAGATCTGTCTATTATATTATGATAGACCAACTAGATCTACTGTCTCTATTATATTATGACAGACCAAATAGATCTACTGTCTCTATTATATAATGACAGACCAGCTAGATCTACTCTCTCTATTATAATATGACAGACCAGCTAGATCTGTTGTCTCTATTATATTATGACAACCCAGCTAGATCTACTGTCTCTATTATATTATTACTGACCAGCTAGATCTGCTGTCTCTATTATAATATGACAGACCGGCTAGATCTACTGTCTTATATTATATTATGACAGACCAGCTAGATCTACTGTCTCTATTATATCATGACAGACCAGTTAGATCTACTGTCTCTAGTATATTATGACAGACCAGCTAGATTTACTGTCTCCATTATATTATGACAGACCAGCTAGATCTACTGTCTCTATTATATTATGACAGACCAGCTAGATCTACTGTCTCGATTGTATTATGACAGACCAGCTATATCTACTGTCTCTATTATATTATGACAGACCAGGTAGATCTACTGTCTCCATTATATTATGACAGACCAGCTAGATCTACTGTCTCTATTATATTATGACAAACCAGCTAGATCTACTGTCTCTATTATATTATTACAGACCAGCTAGATCTACTGTCTCTATTATATTATCATAGACACACTAGATCTACTGTCTCTATTGTATTATGACAGACCAGCTAGATCTACTGTCTCTATTATATTATGACAGACCAGCTAGATCTGCTGTCTCTATTATATTATGACAGACCAGCTAGATCTACTGTCTCTATTATATTATAACAGACCAGCTAGATCTGCTGTCTCTCTTATATTATGACAGACCAGTTAGATCTACTGTCTCTATTGTATTATGACAGACCAGCTAGATCTACTGTCTCTATTATATTATGACAGACCAGCTAGATCTACTCTCTCTATTGTATTATGACAGACCAGCTAGATCTACTGGCTCTATTATATTATGACAGACCAGCTAGATCTACTGTCTCTATTATATTATGACAGACCAACTAGATCTACTGTCTCTATTATATTGTGACAGACCAGCTAGATGTACTGTCTCTATGTCTCTATTGTATTATGACAGACCAGCTAGATCTACTGTCTCTAGTATATTATGACAGACCAGCTAGATTTACTGTCTCCATTATATTATGACAGACCAGCTAGATCTACTGTCTCTATTATATTATGACAGACCAGCTAGATCTACTGTCTCGATTGTATTATGACAGAGCAGCTATATCTACTGTCTCTATTATATTATGACAGACCAGCTAGAGCTACTGTCTCATTTATATTATGACAGACCAGGTAGATCTACTGTCTCCATTATATTATGACAGACCAGCTAGATCTACTGTCTCTATTATATTATGACAAACCAGCTAGATCTACTGTCTCTATTATATTATGACAGACCAGCTAGATCTACTGTCTCTATTATATTATCATAGACACACTAGATCTACTGTCTCTATTGTATTATGACAGACAAGCTAGATCTACTGTCTCTATTATATTATGACAGACCAGCTAGATCTGCTGTCTCTATTATATTATGACAGACCAGTTAGATCTAGTGTCTCTATTATATTATGACAGACCAGATAGATCTACTGTCTCATTTATAGTATGACAGACCAGCTAGATCTACTGTATCTATTATATTATGACAAACCAGCTAGATTTACTGTCTCTATTATATTATGACAAACCAGCTAGATCTGTCTATTATATTATGATAGACCAACTAGATCTACTGTCTCTATTATATTATGACAGACCAAATAGATCTACTGTCTCTATTATATAATGACAGACCAGCTAGATCTACTCTCTCTATTATAATATGACAGACCAGCTAGATCTGTTGTCTCTATTATATTATGACAGACCAGCTAGATCTACTGTCTCTATTATATTATTACTGACCAGCTAGATCTACTCTCTCTATTGTATTATGACAGACCAGCTAGATCTACTGGCTCTATTATATTATGACAGACCAGCTAGATCTACTGTCTCTATTATATTATGACAGACCAACTAGATCTACTGTCTCTATTATATTGTGACAGACCAGCTAGATGTACTGTCTCTATTATATTCTGACAGACCAGCTAGATCTACTGTCTCATTTATATTATGACAGACCAGGTAGATCTACTGTCTCCATTATATTATGACAGACCAGCTAGATCTACTGTCTCTATTATATTATGACAGACCAGTTAGATCTACTGTCTCTATTATATTATGACAGACCAGCTAGATCTACTGTCTCTATTATATTACGACAGACCAGCTAGATCTACTGTCTCTATTATATTATGACAGACCAGCTAGATCTGCTGTCTCTATTATATTATGACAGACCAGTTAGATCTAGTGTCTCTATTATATTATGACAGACCAGATAGATCTACTGTCTCATTTATATTATGACAGACCAGCTAGATCTACACTCTCTATTATATTATGACAGACCAGCTAGATCTACTGTCTCTATTATATTCTGACAGACCAGCCAGATCTACTGTATCTATTATATTATGACAGACCAGCTAGATTTACTGTCTCTATTATATTATGACAAACCAGCTAGATCTGTCTATGATATTATGATAGACCAACTAGATCTACTGTCTCTATTATATTATGACAGACCAGCTAGATCTACTGTCTTTATTATATTATGACAGAACAGCTAGATCTGCTGTCTCTATTATATTATGGCATACCAGCTAGATCTACTGTCTTGTTCTATATTATGACAGACAAGCTAGTTACTGTCTCTTTTATAATATGACCGACCATCTAGATCTACTGTCTCTCTTATATTATGACAGACCAGCTAGATCTACTGTATCTATTATATTATGACAAACCAGCTAGATGTACTGTCTCTATTATATTATGACAAACCAGCTAGATCTGTCTATTATATTATGATAGACCAACTAGATCTACTGTCTCTATTATATTATGACAGACCAAATAGATCTACTGTCTCTATTATATAATGACAGACCAGCTAGATCTACTCTCTCTATTATAATATGACAGACCAGCTAGATCTGTTGTCTCTATTATATTATGACAACCCAGCTAGATCTACTGTCTCTATTATATTATTACTGACCAGCTAGATCTGCTGTCTCTATTATAATATGACAGACCGGCTAGATCTACTGTCTTATATTATATTATGACAGACCAGCTAGATCTACTGTCTCTATTATATCATGACAGACCAGTTAGATCTACTGTCTCTAGTATATTATGACAGACCAGCTAGATTTACTGTCTCCATTATATTATGACAGACCAGCTAGATCTACTGTCTCTATTATAATATGACAGACCAGCTAGATCTACTGTCTCTATTATACTATGACAGACCAAATAGATCTACTGTCTCTATTATATTATGACAGACCAGCTAGATCTACTCTCTCTTTTATAATATGACCGACCATCTAGATCTACTGTCTCTATTATATTATGACAGACCAACTAGATCTACTGTCTCTATTATATTCTGACAGACCAGCTAGATCTACTGTCTCTATTATATTCTGACAGACCAGCTAGATCTACTGTCTCTATTATATTCTGACAGACCAGCTAGATCTACTGTCTCTATTATATTCTGACAGACCAGCTAGATCTACTGTCTCTATTATATTATGACAGACCAACTAGATCTACTGTCTCTATTATATTATGACAGACCAGCTAGATCTACTGTCTCTATTATATTCTGACAGACCAGCCAGATCTACTGTATCTATTATATTATGACAGACCAGCTAGATTTACTGTCTCTATTATATTATGACAGACCAGCTAGATCTACTGTCTCTATTATATTATCATAGACACACTAGATCTACTGTCTCTATTATATTATGACAGACCAGCTAGATCTGCTGTCTCTATTATATTATGACAGACCAGTTAGATCTAGTGTCTCTATTATATTATGACAGACCAGATATATCTACTGTCTCATTTATAGTATGACAGACCAGCTAGATCTGCACTCTCTATTATATTATGACAGACCAGCTAGATCTACTGTCTCTATTATATTCTGACAGACCAGCCAGATCTACTGTATCTATTATATTATGACAGACCAGCTAGATTTACTGTCTCTATTATATTATGACAAACCAGCTAGATCTTTCTATGATATTATGATAGACCAACTAGATCTACTGTCTCTATTATATTATGATAGACCAACTAGATCTACTGTCTCTATTATATTATGACAGACCAGCTAGATCTACTGTCTCTATTATAATATGACAGACCAGCTAGATCTACTGTCTCTATTATACTATGACAGACCAAATAGATCTACTGTCTCTATTATATTATGACAGACCAGCTAGATCTACTCTCTCTATTATAATATGACAGACCAGCTAGATCTATTGTCTCTATTATATCATGACAGACCAGCTAGATCTACTGTCTCTATTATATTATGACAGACCAGCTAGATCTACTCTCTCTATTATATTATGACAGACCAGTTAGATCTACTGTCTCTATTATATTATGACAGACCAGCTAGATCTACTGTCTCTATATTACGACAGACCAGCTAGATCTACTGTCTCTATTATATTATGACAGACCAACTAGATCTGCTGTCTCTATTATATTATGACAGACCAGTTAGATCTAGTGTCTCTATTATATTATGACAGACCAGATAGATCTACTGTCTCATCTATATTATGACAGACCAGCTAGATCTACACTCTCTATTATATTATGACAGACCAGCTAGATCTACTGTCTCTATTATATTCTGACAGACCAGCCAGATCTACTGTATCTATTATATTATGACAGACCAGCTAGATTTACTGTCTCTATTATATTATGACAAACCAGCTAGATCTGTCTATGATATTATGATAGACCAACTAGATCTACTGTCTCTATTATATTATGACAGACCAGCTAGATCTACTGTCTTTATTATATTATGACAGAACAGCTAGATCTGCTGTCTCTATTATATTATGGCATACCAGCTAGATCTACTGTCTTGTTCTATATTATGACAGACAAGCTAGTTACTGTCTCTTTTATAATATGACCGACCATCTAGATCTACTGTCTCTATTATATTATGACAGACCAACTAGATCTGCTGTCTCTATTATATTATGACAGACCAGTTAGATCTAGTGTCTCTATTATATTATGACAGACCAGATAGATCTACTGTCTCATCTATATTATGACAGACCAGCTAGATCTACACTCTCTATTATATTATGACAGACCAGCTAGATCTACTGTCTCTATTATATTCTGACAGACCAGCCAGATCTACTGTATCTATTATATTATGACAGACCAGCTAGATTTACTGTCTCTATTATATTATGACAAACCAGCTAGATCTGTCTATGATATTATGATAGACCAACTAGATCTACTGTCTCTATTATATTATGACAGACCAGCTAGATCTACTGTCTTTATTATATTATGACAGAACAGCTAGATCTGCTGTCTCTATTATATTATGGCATACCAGCTAGATCTACTGTCTTGTTCTATATTATGACAGACAAGCTAGTTACTGTCTCTTTTATAATATGACCGACCATCTAGATCTACTGTCTCTCTTATATTATGACAGACCAGCTAGATCTACTGTATCTATTATATTATGACAAACCAGCTAGATTTACTGTCTCTATTATATTATGACAAACCAGCTAGATCTGTCTATTATATTATGATAGACCAACTAGATCTACTGTCTCTATTATATTATGACAGACCAAATAGATCTACTGTCTCTATTATATAATGACAGACCAGCTAGATCTACTCTCTCTATTATAATATGACAGACCAGCTAGATCTGTTGTCTCTATTATATTATGACAGACCAGCTAGATCTACTGTCTCTATTATATTATTACTGACCAGCTAGATCTACTCTCTCTATTGTATTATGACAGACCAGCTAGATCTACTGGCTCTATTATATTATGACAGACCAGCTAGATCTACTGTCTCTATTATATTATGACAGACCAACTAGATCTACTGTCTCTATTATATTGTGACAGACCAGCTAGATGTACTGTCTCTATTATATTCTGACAGACCAGCTAGATCTACTGTCTCATTTATATTATGACAGACCAGGTAGATCTACTGTCTCCATTATATTATGACAGACCAGCTAGATCTACTGTCTCTATTATATTATGACAGACCAGTTAGATCTACTGTCTCTATTATATTATGACAGACCAGCTAGATCTACTGTCTCTATTATATTACGACAGACCAGCTAGATCTACTGTCTCTATTATATTATGACAGACCAGCTAGATCTGCTGTCTCTATTATATTATGACAGACCAGTTAGATCTAGTGTCTCTATTATATTATGACAGACCAGATAGATCTACTGTCTCATTTATATTATGACAGACCAGCTAGATCTACACTCTCTATTATATTATGACAGACCAGCTAGATCTACTGTCTCTATTATATTCTGACAGACCAGCCAGATCTACTGTATCTATTATATTATGACAGACCAGCTAGATTTACTGTCTCTATTATATTATGACAAACCAGCTAGATCTGTCTATGATATTATGATAGACCAACTAGATCTACTGTCTCTATTATATTATGACAGACCAGCTAGATCTACTGTCTTTATTATATTATGACAGAACAGCTAGATCTGCTGTCTCTATTATATTATGGCATACCAGCTAGATCTACTGTCTTGTTCTATATTATGACAGACAAGCTAGTTACTGTCTCTTTTATAATATGACCGACCATCTAGATCTACTGTCTCTCTTATATTATGACAGACCAGCTAGATCTACTGTATCTATTATATTATGACAAACCAGCTAGATGTACTGTCTCTATTATATTATGACAAACCAGCTAGATCTGTCTATTATATTATGATAGACCAACTAGATCTACTGTCTCTATTATATTATGACAGACCAAATAGATCTACTGTCTCTATTATATAATGACAGACCAGCTAGATCTACTCTCTCTATTATAATATGACAGACCAGCTAGATCTGTTGTCTCTATTATATTATGACAACCCAGCTAGATCTACTGTCTCTATTATATTATTACTGACCAGCTAGATCTGCTGTCTCTATTATAATATGACAGACCGGCTAGATCTACTGTCTTATATTATATTATGACAGACCAGCTAGATCTACTGTCTCTATTATATCATGACAGACCAGTTAGATCTACTGTCTCTAGTATATTATGACAGACCAGCTAGATTTACTGTCTCCATTATATTATGACAGACCAGCTAGATCTACTGTCTCTATTATATTATGACAGACCAGCTAGATCTACTGTCTCGATTGTATTATGACAGACCAGCTATATCTATTGTCTCTATTATATTATGACAGACCAGGTAGATCTACTGTCTCCATTATATTATGACAGACCAGCTAGATCTACTGTCTCTATTATATTATGACAAACCAGCTAGATCTACTGTCTCTATTATATTATTACAGACCAGCTAGATCTACTGTCTCTATTATATTATCATAGACACACTAGATCTACTGTCTCTATTGTATTATGACAGACCAGCTAGATCTACTGTCTCTATTATATTATGACAGACCAGCTAGATCTGCTGTCTCTATTATATTATGACAGACCAGCTAGATCTACTGTCTCTATTATATTATAACAGACCAGCTAGATCTGCTGTCTCTCTTATATTATGACAGACCAGTTAGATCTACTGTCTCTATTGTATTATGACAGACCAGCTAGATCTACTGTCTCTATTATATTATGACAGACCAGCTAGATCTACTCTCTCTATTGTATTATGACAGACCAGCTAGATCTACTGGCTCTATTATATTATGACAGACCAGCTAGATCTACTGTCTCTATTATATTATGACAGACCAACTAGATCTACTGTCTCTATTATATTGTGACAGACCAGCTAGATGTACTGTCTCTATGTCTCTATTGTATTATGACAGACCAGCTAGATCTACTGTCTCTAGTATATTATGACAGACCAGCTAGATTTACTGTCTCCATTATATTATGACAGACCAGCTAGATCTACTGTCTCTATTATATTATGACAGACCAGCTAGATCTACTGTCTCGATTGTATTATGACAGACCAGCTATATCTACTGTCTCTATTATATTATGACAGACCAGCTAGAGCTACTGTCTCATTTATATTATGACAGACCAGGTAGATCTACTGTCTCCATTATATTATGACAGACCAGCTAGATCTACTGTCTCTATTATATTATGACAAACCAGCTAGATCTACTGTCTCTATTATATTATGACAGACCAGCTAGATCTACTGTCTCTATTATATTATCATAGACACACTAGATCTACTGTCTCTATTGTATTATGACAGACAAGCTAGATCTACTGTCTCTATTATATTATGACAGACCAGCTAGATCTGCTGTCTCTATTATATTATGACAGACCAGTTAGATCTAGTGTCTCTATTATATTATGACAGACCAGATAGATCTACTGTCTCATTTATAGTATGACAGACCAGCTAGATCTACTGTATCTATTATATTATGACAAACCAGCTAGATTTACTGTCTCTATTATATTATGACAAACCAGCTAGATCTGTCTATTATATTATGAAAGACCAACTAGATCTACTGTCTCTATTATATTATGACAGACCAAATAGATCTACTGTCTCTATTATATAATGACAGACCAGCTAGATCTACTCTCTCTATTATAATATGACAGACCAGCTAGATCTGTTGTCTCTATTATATTATGACAGACCAGCTAGATCTACTGTCTCTATTATATTATTACTGACCAGCTAGATCTACTCTCTCTATTGTATTATGACAGACCAGCTAGATCTACTGGCTCTATTATATTATGACAGACCAGCTAGATCTACTGTCTCTATTATATTATGACAGACCAACTAGATCTACTGTCTCTATTATATTGTGACAGACCAGCTAGATGTACTGTCTCTATTATATTCTGACAGACCAGCTAGATCTACTGTCTCATTTATATTATGACAGACCAGGTAGATCTACTGTCTCCATTATATTATGACAGACCAGCTAGATCTACTGTCTCTATTATATTATGACAGACCAGTTAGATCTACTGTCTCTATTATATTATGACAGACCAGCTAGATCTACTGTCTCTATTATATTACGACAGACCAGCTAGATCTACTGTCTCTATTATATTATGACAGACCAGCTAGATCTGCTGTCTCTATTATATTATGACAGACCAGTTAGATCTAGTGTCTCTATTATATTATGACAGACCAGATAGATCTACTGTCTCATTTATATTATGACAGACCAGCTAGATCTACACTCTCTATTATATTATGACAGACCAGCTAGATCTACTGTCTCTATTATATTCTGACAGACCAGCCAGATCTACTGTATCTATTATATTATGACAGACCAGCTAGATTTACTGTCTCTATTATATTATGACAAACCAGCTAGATCTGTCTATGATATTATGATAGACCAACTAGATCTACTGTCTCTATTATATTATGACAGACCAGCTAGATCTACTGTCTTTATTATATTATGACAGAACAGCTAGATCTGCTGTCTCTATTATATTATGGCATACCAGCTAGATCTACTGTCTTGTTCTATATTATGACAGACAAGCTAGTTACTGTCTCTTTTATAATATGACCGACCATCTAGATCTACTGTCTCTCTTATATTATGACAAACCAGCTAGATCTACTGTATCTATTATATTATGACAAACCAGCTAGATGTACTGTCTCTATTATATTATGACAAACCAGCTAGATCTGTCTATTATATTATGATAGACCAACTAGATCTACTGTCTCTATTATATTATGACAGACCAAATAGATCTACTGTCTCTATTATATAATGACAGACCAGCTAGATCTACTCTCTCTATTATAATATGACAGACCAGCTAGATCTGTTGTCTCTATTATATTATGACAACCCAGCTAGATCTACTGTCTCTATTATAATATGACAGACCGGCTAGATCTACTGTCTTATATTATATTATGACAGACCAGCTAGATCTACTGTCTCTATTATATCATGACAGACCAGTTAGATCTACTGTCTCTAGTATATTATGACAGACCAGCTAGATTTACTGTCTCCATTATATTATGACAGACCAGCTAGATCTACTGTCTCTATTATATTATGACAGACCAGCTAGATCTACTGTCTCGATTGTATTATGACAGACCAGCTATATCTACTGTCTCTATTATATTATGACAGACCAGGTAGATCTACTGTCTCCATTATATTATGACAGACCAGCTAGATCTACTGTCTCTATTATATTATGACAAACCAGCTAGATCTACTGTCTCTATTATATTATGACAGACCAGGTAGATCTACTGTCTCCATTATATTATGACAAACCAGCTAGATTTACTGTCTCTATTATATTATGACAAACCAGCTAGATCTGTCTATTATATTATGATAGACCAACTAGATCTACTGTCTCTATTATATTATGACAGACCAAATAGATCTACTGTCTCTATTATATAATGACAGACCAGCTAGATCTACTCTCTCTATTATAATATGACAGACCAGCTAGATCTGTTGTCTCTATTATATTATGACAGACCAGCTAGATCTACTGTCTCTATTATATTATTACTGACCAGCTAGATCTACTCTCTCTATTGTATTATGACAGACCAGCTAGATCTACTGGCTCTATTATATTATGACAGACCAGCTAGATCTACTGTCTCTATTATATTATGACAGACCAACTAGATCTACTGTCTCTATTATATTGTGACAGACCAGCTAGATGTACTGTCTCTATTATATTCTGACAGACCAGCTAGATCTACTGTCTCATTTATATTATGACAGACCAGGTAGATCTACTGTCTCCATTATATTATGACAGACCAGCTAGATCTACTGTCTCTATTATATTATGACAGACCAGTTAGATCTACTGTCTCTATTATATTATGACAGACCAGCTAGATCTACTGTCTCTATTATATTACGACAGACCAGCTAGATCTACTGTCTCTATTATATTATGACAGACCAGCTAGATCTGCTGTCTCTATTATATTATGACAGACCAGTTAGATCTAGTGTCTCTATTATATTATGACAGACCAGATAGATCTACTGTCTCATTTATATTATGACAGACCAGCTAGATCTACACTCTCTATTATATTATGACAGACCAGCTAGATCTACTGTCTCTATTATATTCTGACAGACCAGCCAGATCTACTGTATCTATTATATTATGACAGACCAGCTAGATTTACTGTCTCTATTATATTATGACAAACCAGCTAGATCTGTCTATGATATTATGATAGACCAACTAGATCTACTGTCTCTATTATATTATGACAGACCAGCTAGATCTACTGTCTTTATTATATTATGACAGAACAGCTAGATCTGCTGTCTCTATTATATTATGGCATACCAGCTAGATCTACTGTCTTGTTCTATATTATGACAGACAAGCTAGTTACTGTCTCTTTTATAATATGACCGACCATCTAGATCTACTGTCTCTCTTATATTATGACAGACCAGCTAGATCTACTGTATCTATTATATTATGACAAACCAGCTAGATGTACTGTCTCTATTATATTATGACAAACCAGCTAGATCTGTCTATTATATTATGATAGATCAACTAGATCTACTGTCTCTATTATATTATGACAGACCAAATAGATCTACTGTCTCTATTATATAATGACAGACCAGCTAGATCTACTCTCTCTATTATAATATGACAGACCAGCTAGATCTGTTGTCTCTATTATATTATGACAACCCAGCTAGATCTACTGTCTCTATTATATTATTACTGACCAGCTAGATCTGCTGTCTCTATTATAATATGACAGACCGGCTAGATCTACTGTCTTATATTATATTATGACAGACCAGCTAGATCTACTGTCTCTATTATATCATGACAGACCAGTTAGATCTACTGTCTCTAGTATATTATGACAGACCAGCTAGATTTACTGTCTCCATTATATTATGACAGACC
Organism: Oncorhynchus clarkii lewisi; assembly: GCF_045791955.1. Lineage (NCBI taxonomy): Eukaryota > Metazoa > Chordata > Actinopteri > Salmoniformes > Salmonidae > Oncorhynchus > Oncorhynchus clarkii. The sequence continues at coordinate 94,146 of NW_027261076.1, forward strand.
AGCTAGATCTACTGTCTCTATTATATTATGACAGACCAGCTAGATCTACTGTCTCGATTGTATTATGACAGACCAGCTATATCTACTGTCTCTATTATATTATGACAGACCAGGTAGATCTACTGTCTCCATTATATTATGACAGACCAGCTAGATCTACTGTCTCTATTATATTATGACAAACCAGCTAGATCTACTGTCTCTATTATATTATTACAGACCAGCTAGATCTACTGTCTCTATTATATTATCATAGACACACTAGATCTACTGTCTCTATTGTATTATGACAGACCAGCTAGATCTACTGTCTCTATTATATTATGACAGACCAGCTAGATCTGCTGTCTCTATTATATTATGACAGACCAGCTAGATCTACTGTCTCTATTATATTATAACAGACCAGCTAGATCTGCTGTCTCTCTTATATTATGACAGACCAGTTAGATCTACTGTCTCTATTGTATTATGACAGACCAGCTAGATCTACTGTCTCTATTATATTATGACAGACCAGCTAGATCTACTCTCTCTATTGTATTATGACAGACCAGCTAGATCTACTGGCTCTATTATATTATGACAGACCAGCTAGATCTACTGTCTCTATTATATTATGACAGACCAACTAGATCTACTGTCTCTATTATATTGTGACAGACCAGCTAGATGTACTGTCTCTATGTCTCTATTGTATTATGACAGACCAGCTAGATCTACTGTCTCTAGTATATTATGACAGACCAGCTAGATTTACTGTCTCCATTATATTATGACAGACCAGCTAGATCTACTGTCTCTATTATATTATGACAGACCAGCTAGATCTACTGTCTCGATTGTATTATGACAGACCAGCTATATCTACTGTCTCTATTATATTATGACAGACCAGCTAGAGCTACTGTCTCATTTATATTATGACAGACCAGGTAGATCTACTGTCTCCATTATATTATGACAGACCAGCTAGATCTACTGTCTCTATTATATTATGACAAACCAGCTAGATCTGTTGTCTCTATTATATTATGACAACCCAGCTAGATCTACTGTCTCTATTATATTATTACTGACCAGCTAGATCTGCTGTCTCTATTATAATATGACAGACCGGCTAGATCTACTGTCTTATATTATATTATGACAGACCAGCTAGATCTACTGTCTCTATTATATCATGACAGACCAGTTAGATCTACTGTCTCTAGTATATTATGACAGACCAGCTAGATTTACTGTCTCCATTATATTATGACAGACCAGCTAGATCTACTGTCTCTATTATATTATGACAGACCAGCTAGATCTACTGTCTCGATTGTATTATGACAGACCAGCTATATCTACTGTCTCTATTATATTATGACAGACCAGGTAGATCTACTGTCTCCATTATATTATGACAGACCAGCTAGATCTACTGTCTCTATTATATTATGACAAACCAGCTAGATCTACTGTCTCTATTATATTATTACAGACCAGCTAGATCTACTGTCTCTATTATATTATCATAGACACACTAGATCTACTGTCTCTATTGTATTATGACAGACCAGCTAGATCTACTGTCTCTATTATATTATGACAGACCAGCTAGATCTGCTGTCTCTATTATATTATGACAGACCAGCTAGATCTACTGTCTCTATTATATTATAACAGACCAGCTAGATCTGCTGTCTCTCTTATATTATGACAGACCAGTTAGATCTACTGTCTCTATTGTATTATGACAGACCAGCTAGATCTACTGTCTCTATTATATTATGACAGACCAGCTAGATCTACTCTCTCTATTGTATTATGACAGACCAGCTAGATCTACTGGCTCGATTATATTATGACAGACCAGCTAGATCTACTGTCTCTATTATATTATGACAGACCAACTAGATCTACTGTCTCTATTATATTGTGACAGACCAGCTAGATGTACTGTCTCTATGTCTCTATTGTATTATGACAGACCAGCTAGATCTACTGTCTCTAGTATATTATGACAGGCCAGCTAGATTTACTGTCTCCATTATATTATGACAGACCAGCTAGATCTACTGTCTCTATTATATTATGACAGACCAGCTAGATCTACTGTCTCGATTGTATTATGACAGACCAGCTATATCTACTGTCTCTATTATATTATGACAGACCAGCTAGAGCTACTGTCTCATTTATATTATGACAGACCAGGTAGATCTACTGTCTCCATTATATTATGACAGACCAGCTAGATCTACTGTCTCTATTATATTATGACAAACCAGCTAGATCTACTGTCTCTATTATATTATGACAGACCAGCTAGATCTACTGTCTCTATTATATTATCATAGACACACTAGATCTGCTGTCTCTATTATATTATGACAGACCAGTTAGATCTAGTGTCTCTATTATATTATGACAGACCAGATAGATCTACTGTCTCATTTATAGTATGACAGACCAGCTAGATCTACTGTATCTATTATATTATGACAAACCAGCTAGATCTGTCTATTATATTATGATAGACCAACTAGATCTACTGTCTCTATTATATTATGACAGACCAAATAGATCTACTGTCTCTATTATATAATGACAGACCAGCTAGATCTACTCTCTCTATTATAATATGACAGACCAGCTAGATCTGTTGTCTCTATTATATTATGACAGACCAGCTAGATCTACTGTCTCTATTATATTATTACTGACCAGCTAGATCTACTCTCTCTATTGTATTATGACAGACCAGCTAGATCTACTGGCTCTATTATATTATGACAGACCAGCTAGATCTACTGTCTCTATTATATTATGACAGACCAACTAGATCTACTGTCTCTATTATATTGTGACAGACCAGCTAGATGTACTGTCTCTATTATATTCTGACAGACCAGCTAGATCTACTGTCTCATTTATATTATGACAGACCAGGTAGATCTACTGTCTCCATTATATTATGACAGACCAGCTAGATCTACTGTCTCTATTATATTATGACAGACCAGTTAGATCTACTGTCTCTATTATATTATGACAGACCAGCTAGATCTACTGTCTCTATTATATTACGACAGACCAGCTAGATCTACTGTCTCTATTATATTATGACAGACCAGCTAGATCTGCTGTCTCTATTATATTATGACAGACCAGTTAGATCTAGTGTCTCTATTATATTATGACAGACCAGATAGATCTACTGTCTCATTTATATTATGACAGACCAGCTAGATCTACACTCTCTATTATATTATGACAGACCAGCTAGATCTACTGTCTCTATTATATTCTGACAGACCAGCCAGATCTACTGTATCTATTATATTATGACAGACCAGCTAGATTTACTGTCTCTATTATATTATGACAAACCAGCTAGATCTGTCTATGATATTATGATAGACCAACTAGATCTACTGTCTCTATTATATTATGACAGACCAGCTAGATCTACTGTCTTTATTATATTATGACAGAACAGCTAGATCTGCTGTCTCTATTATATTATGGCATACCAGCTAGATCTACTGTCTTGTTCTATATTATGACAGACAAGCTAGTTACTGTCTCTTTTATAATATGACCGACCATCTAGATCTACTGTCTCTATTATATTATGACAACCCAGCTAGATCTACTGTCTCTATTATATTATTACTGACCAGCTAGATCTGCTGTCTCTATTATAATATGACAGACCAGCTAGATCTGTTGTCTCTATTATATTATGACAACCCAGCTAGATCTACTGTCTCTATTATATTATGACAGACCAGGTAGATCTACTGTCTCCATTATATTATGACAGACCAGCTAGATCTACTGTCTCTATTATATTATGACAAACCAGCTAGATCTACTGTCTCTATTATATTATTACAGACCAGCTAGATCTACTGTCTCTATTATATTATCATAGACACACTAGATCTACTGTCTCTATTGTATTATGACAGACCAGCTAGATCTACTGTCTCTATTATATTATGACAGACCAGCTAGATCTGCTGTCTCTATTATATTATGACAGACCAGCTAGATCTACTGTCTCTATTATATTATAACAGACCAGCTAGATCTGCTGTCTCTCTTATATTATGACAGACCAGTTAGATCTACTGTCTCTATTGTATTATGACAGACCAGCTAGATCTACTGTCTCTATTATATTATGACAGACCAGCTAGATCTACTCTCTCTATTGTATTATGACAGACCAGCTAGATCTACTGGCTCTATTATATTATGACAGACCAGCTAGATCTACTGTCTCTATTATATTATGACAGACCAACTAGATATACTGTCTCTATTATATTGTGACAGACCAGCTAGATGTACTGTCTCTATGTCTCTATTGTATTATGACAGACCAGCTAGATCTACTGTCTCTAGTATATTATGACAGACCAGCTAGATCTACTGTCTCTATTATATTATGACAGACCAGCTAGATCTACTGTCTCGATTGTATTATGACAGACCAGCTATATCTACTGTCTCTATTATATTATGACAGACCAGCTAGAGCTACTGTCTCATTTATATTATGACAGACCAGGTAGATCTACTGTCTCCATTATATTATGACAGACCAGCTAGATCTACTGTCTCTATTATATTATGACAAACCAGCTAGATCTACTGTCTCTATTATATTATGACAGACCAGCTAGATCTACTGTCTCTATTATATTATCATAGACACACTAGATCTACTGTCTCTATTGTATTATGACAGACAAGCTAGATCTACTGTCTCTATTATATTATGACAGACCAGCTAGATCTGCTGTCTCTATTATATTATGACAGACCAGTTAGATCTAGTGTCTCTATTATATTATGACAGACCAGATAGATCTACTGTCTCATTTATAGTATGACAGACCAGCTAGATCTACACTCTCTATTATATTATGACAGACCAGCTAGATCTACTGTTTCTATTATATTCTGACAGACCAGCCAGATCTACTGTATCTATTATATTATGACAGACCAGCTAGATTTACTGTCTCTATTATATTATGACAAACCAGCTAGATCTTTCTATGATATTATGATAGACCAACTAGATCTACTGTCTCTATTATATTATGATAGACCAACTAGATCTACTGTCTCTATTATATTATGACAGACCAGCTAGATCTACTGTCTCTATTATAATATGACAGACCAGCTAGATCTACTGTCTCTATTATACTATGACAGACCAAATAGATCTACTGTCTCTATTATATTATGACAGACCAGCTAGATCTACTCTCTCTATTATAATATGACAGACCAGCTAGATCTATTGTCTCTATTATATTATGACAGACCAGCTAGATCTACTGTCTCTATTATATTATGACAGACCAGCTAGATCTACTCTCTCTATTATATTATGACAGACCAGTTAGATCTACTGTCTCTATTATATTATGACAGACCAGCTAGATCTACTGTCTCTATATTACGACAGACCAGCTAGATCTACTGTCTCTATTATATTATGACAGACCAACTAGATCTGCTGTCTCTATTATATTATGACAGACCAGTTAGATCTACTGTCTCTATTATATTATGACAGACCAGCTAGATCTACTGTCTCATTTATATTATGACAGACCAGCTAGATCTACACTCTATGTTATATTATGACAGACCAGCTAGATCTACTGTCTCTATTATATTCTGACAGACCAGCCAGATCTACTGTATCTATTATATTATGACAGACCAGCTAGATTTACTGTCTCTATTATATTATTACAAACCAGATAGATCTGTCTATTATATTATGATAGACCAACTAGATCTACTGTCTCTATTATATTATGACAGACCGCCTAGATCTAATGTCTCTATTATAATATGACAGACAAGATAGATCTACTGTCTCTATTATATTATGACAGACCAGATAGATCTACTGTCTCCATTATATTATGACAGACCAGATAGATCTACTGTCTCTATTATGTTATGACAGACCAGCTAGATCTCCTGTCTCTACTATATTATGACAGACCAGCTAGATCTACTGTCTCTATTATATTATGACAGACCAGATAGATCTACTGTATCTATTATATTATGACAGACCAGCCAGATCTACTGTATCTATTATATTATGACAGACCAGCTAGATCTCCTGTCTCTATTATATTATGACAGACCAGCTAGATCTACTGGCTCTATTATATTATGACAGACCAGCTAGATCTACTGTCTCTATTATATTATGACAGACCAACTAGATCTACTGTCTCTATTATATTGTGACAGACCAGCTAGATGTACTGTCTCTATGTCTCTATTGTATTATGACAGACCAGCTAGATCTACTGTCTCTAGTATATTATGACAGACCAGCTAGATTTACTGTCTCCATTATATTATGACAGACCAGCTAGATCTACTGTCTCTATTATATTATGACAGACCAGCTAGATCTACTGTCTCGATTGTATTATGACAGACCAGCTATATCTACTGTCTCTATTATATTATGACAGACCAGCTAGAGCTACTGTCTCATTTATATTATGACAGACCAGGTAGATCTACTGTCTCCATTATATTATGACAGACCAGCTAGATCTACTGTCTCTATTATATTATGACAAACCAGCTAGATCTACTGTCTCTATTATATTATGACAGACCAGCTAGATCTACTGTCTCTATTATATTATCATAGACACACTAGATCTGCTGTCTCTATTATATTATGACAGACCAGTTAGATCTAGTGTCTCTATTATATTATGACAGACCAGATAGATCTACTGTCTCATTTATAGTATGACAGACCAGCTAGATCTACTGTATCTATTATATTATGACAAACCAGCTAGATCTGTCTATTATATTATGATAGACCAACTAGATCTACTGTCTCTATTATATTATGACAGACCAAATAGATCTACTGTCTCTATTATATAATGACAGACCAGCTAGATCTACTCTCTCTATTATAATATGACAGACCAGCTAGATCTGTTGTCTCTATTATATTATGACAGACCAGCTAGATCTACTGTCTCTATTATATTATTACTGACCAGCTAGATCTACTCTCTCTATTGTATTATGACAGACCAGCTAGATCTACTGGCTCTATTATATTATGACAGACCAGCTAGATCTACTGTCTCTATTATATTATGACAGACCAACTAGATCTACTGTCTCTATTATATTGTGACAGACCAGCTAGATGTACTGTCTCTATTATATTCTGACAGACCAGCTAGATCTACTGTCTCATTTATATTATGACAGACCAGGTAGATCTACTGTCTCCATTATATTATGACAGACCAGCTAGATCTACTGTCTCTATTATATTATGACAGACCAGTTAGATCTACTGTCTCTATTATATTATGACAGACCAGCTAGATCTACTGTCTCTATTATATTACGACAGACCAGCTAGATCTACTGTCTCTATTATATTATGACAGACCAGCTAGATCTGCTGTCTCTATTATATTATGACAGACCAGTTAGATCTAGTGTCTCTATTATATTATGACAGACCAGATAGATCTACTGTCTCATTTATATTATGACAGACCAGCTAGATCTACACTCTCTATTATATTATGACAGACCAGCTAGATCTACTGTCTCTATTATATTCTGACAGACCAGCCAGATCTACTGTATCTATTATATTATGACAGACCAGCTAGATTTACTGTCTCTATTATATTATGACAAACCAGCTAGATCTGTCTATGATATTATGATAGACCAACTAGATCTACTGTCTCTATTATATTATGACAGACCAGCTAGATCTACTGTCTTTATTATATTATGACAGAACAGCTAGATCTGCTGTCTCTATTATATTATGGCATACCAGCTAGATCTACTGTCTTGTTCTATATTATGACAGACAAGCTAGTTACTGTCTCTTTTATAATATGACCGACCATCTAGATCTACTGTCTCTCTTATATTATGACAGACCAGCTAGATCTACTGTATCTATTATATTATGACAAACCAGCTAGATGTACTGTCTCTATTATATTATGACAAACCAGCTAGATCTGTCTATTATATTATGATAGACCAACTAGATCTACTGTCTCTATTATATTATGACAGACCAAATAGATCTACTGTCTCTATTATATAATGACAGACCAGCTAGATCTACTCTCTCTATTATAATATGACAGACCAGCTAGATCTGTTGTCTCTATTATATTATGACAACCCAGCTAGATCTACTGTCTCTATTATATTATTACTGACCAGCTAGATCTGCTGTCTCTATTATAATATGACAGACCAGCTAGATCTGTTGTCTCTATTATATTATGACAACCCAGCTAGATCTACTGTCTCTATTATATTATGACAGACCAGGTAGATCTACTGTCTCCATTATATTATGACAGACCAGCTAGATCTACTGTCTCTATTATATTATGACAAACCAGCTAGATCTACTGTCTCTATTATATTATTACAGACCAGCTAGATCTACTGTCTCTATTATATTATCATAGACACACTAGATCTACTGTCTCTATTGTATTATGACAGACCAGCTAGATCTACTGTCTCTATTATATTATGACAGACCAGCTAGATCTGCTGTCTCTATTATATTATGACAGACCAGCTAGATCTACTGTCTCTATTATATTATAACAGACCAGCTAGATCTGCTGTCTCTCTTATATTATGACAGACCAGTTAGATCTACTGTCTCTATTGTATTATGACAGACCAGCTAGATCTACTGTCTCTATTATATTATGACAGACCAGCTAGATCTACTCTCTCTATTGTATTATGACAGACCAGCTAGATCTACTGGCTCTATTATATTATGACAGACCAGCTAGATCTACTGTCTCTATTATATTATGACAGACCAACTAGATATACTGTCTCTATTATATTGTGACAGACCAGCTAGATGTACTGTCTCTATGTCTCTATTGTATTATGACAGACCAGCTAGATCTACTGTCTCTAGTATATTATGACAGACCAGCTAGATCTACTGTCTCTATTATATTATGACAGACCAGCTAGATCTACTGTCTCGATTGTATTATGACAGACCAGCTATATCTACTGTCTCTATTATATTATGACAGACCAGCTAGAGCTACTGTCTCATTTATATTATGACAGACCAGGTAGATCTACTGTCTCCATTATATTATGACAGACCAGCTAGATCTACTGTCTCTATTATATTATGACAAACCAGCTAGATCTACTGTCTCTATTATATTATGACAGACCAGCTAGATCTACTGTCTCTATTATATTATCATAGACACACTAGATCTACTGTCTCTATTGTATTATGACAGACAAGCTAGATCTACTGTCTCTATTATATTATGACAGACCAGCTAGATCTGCTGTCTCTATTATATTATGACAGACCAGTTAGATCTAGTGTCTCTATTATATTATGACAGACCAGATAGATCTACTGTCTCATTTATAGTATGACAGACCATCTAGATCTACACTCTCTATTATATTATGACAGACCAGCTAGATCTACTGTTTCTATTATATTCTGACAGACCAGCCAGATCTACTGTATCTATTATATTATGACAGACCAGCTAGATTTACTGTCTCTATTATATTATGACAAACCAGCTAGATCTTTCTATGATATTATGATAGACCAACTAGATCTACTGTCTCTATTATATTATGATAGACCAACTAGATCTACTGTCTCTATTATATTATGACAGACCAGCTAGATCTACTGTCTCTATTATAATATGACAGACCAGCTAGATCTACTGTCTCTATTATACTATGACAGACCAAATAGATCTACTGTCTCTATTATATTATGACAGACCAGCTAGATCTACTCTCTCTATTATAATATGACAGACCAGCTAGATCTATTGTCTCTATTATATTATGACAGACCAGCTAGATCTACTGTCTCTATTATATTATGACAGACCAGCTAGATCTACTCTCTCTATTATATTATGACAGACCAGTTAGATCTACTGTCTCTATTATATTATGACAGACCAGCTAGATCTACTGTCTCTATATTACGACAGACCAGCTAGATCTACTGTCTCTATTATATTATGACAGACCAACTAGATCTGCTGTCTCTATTATATTATGACAGACCAGTTAGATCTACTGTCTCTATTATATTATGACAGACCAGCTAGATCTACTGTCTCATTTATATTATGACAGACCAGCTAGATCTACACTCTATGTTATATTATGACAGACCAGCTAGATCTACTGTCTCTATTATATTCTGACAGACCAGCCAGATCTACTGTATCTATTATATTATGACAGACCAGCTAGATTTACTGTCTCTATTATATTATTACAAACCAGATAGATCTGTCTATTATATTATGATAGACCAACTAGATCTACTGTCTCTATTATATTATGACAGACCGCCTAGATCTAATGTCTCTATTATAATATGACAGACAAGATAGATCTACTGTCTCTATTATATTATGACAGACCAGATAGATCTACTGTCTCCATTATATTATGACAGACCAGATAGATCTACTGTCTCTATTATGTTATGACAGACCAGCTAGATCTCCTGTCTCTACTATATTATGACAGACCAGCTAGATCTACTGTCTCTATTATATTATGACAGACCAGATAGATCTACTGTATCTATTATATTATGACAGACCAGCCAGATCTACTGTATCTATTATATTATGACAGACCAGCTAGATCTCCTGTCTCTATTATATTATGACAGACCAGCTAGATATACTGTCTCTATTACAATATGACAGACAAGCTAGATCTACTGTCTCTATTATATTTTGATAGACCAACTAGATCTACTGTCTCTATTATATTATGACAGACCAGCTAGATCTACTGTCTCTATTATATTATGACAGACCAGCTAAATATACTGTCTCTATTATAATATGACAGACAAGCTAGATCTACTGTCTCTATTATATTTTGATAGACCAACTAGATCTACTGTCTCTATTATATTATGACAGACCAGCTAGATCTACTGTCTCTATTATAATATGACAGACCAGCTAGATCTACTGTCTCTATTGTATTATGACAGACCAGCTAGATCTACTGTCTCTATTATAATATGACAGACCAAATAGATCTACTGTCTCTATTATATTATGACAGACCAGATAGATCTACTGTCTCTATTATATTATGATAGACCAGCTAGATCTACTGTCTCTATTATATTATGACAGACCACCTAGATCTAATGTCTCTATTATAATATGACAAACCAGATAGATCTACTGTCTCTATTATATTATGACAGACCAGATAGATCTACTGTCTCTATTATATTATGACAGACCAGATAGATCTACTGTCTCTATTATATTATGACAGACCAGCTAGATCTACTGTCTCTATTATATTATGACAGACCAGCTAGATCTGCTGTCTCTATTATATTATGACAGACCAGTTAGATCTAGTGTCTCTATTATGACAGACCAGATAGATCTACTGTCTCATTTATAGTATGACAGACCAGCTAGATCTACACTCTCTATTATATTATGACAGACTAGCTAGATCTACTGTCTCTATTATATTATGACAGACCAGCTAGATCTACTGTCTCTATTATAATATGACAGACCAGCTAGATCTATTGTCTCTATTATATTATGACAGACCAGCTAGATCTACTGTCTCTATTATATTATGACAGACCAGCTAGATCTACTGTCTCTATTATATTATGACAGACCAGTTAGATCTACTGTCTCTATTATATTATGACAGACCAGCTAGATCTACTGTCTCTATATTACGACAGACCAGCTAGATCTACTGTCTCTATTATATTATGACAGACCAACTAGATCTGCTGTCTCTATTATATTATGACAGACAAGTTAGATCTACTGTCTCTATTATATTATGACAGACCAGCTAGATCTACTGTCTCATTTATATTATGACAGACCAGCTAGATCTACACTCTATATTATATTATGACAGACCAGCTAGATCTACTGTCTCTATTATATTCTGACAGACCAGCCAGATCTACTGTATCTATTATATTATGACAGACCAAATAGATTTACTGTCTCTATTATATTATTACAAAACAGATAGATCTGTCTATTATATTATGATAGACCAACTAGATCTACTGTCTCTATTGTATTATGACAGACCAGCTAGATCTACTGTCTCTATTATAATATGACAGACCAAATAGATCTACTGTCTCTATTATATTATGACAGACCAGATAGATCTACTGTCTCTATTATATTATGATAGACCAACTAGATCTACTGTCTCTATTATATTATGACAGACCACCTAGATCTAATGTCTCTATTATAATATGACAGACAAGATAGATCTACTGTCTCTATTATATTATGACAGACCAGATAGATCTACTGTCTCCATTATATTATGACAGACCAGATAGATCTACTGTCTCTATTATGTTATGACAGACCAGCTAGATCTCCTGTCTCTACTATATTATGACAGACCAGCTAAATCTACTGTCTCTATTATATTATGACAGACCAGATAGATCTACTGTATCTATTATATTATGACAGACCAGCCAGATCTACTGTATCTATTATTTTATGACAGACCAGCTAGATCTCCTGTCTCTATTATATTATGACAGACCAGCTAGATATACTGTCTCTATTACAATATGACAGACAAGCTAGATCTACTGTCTCTATTATATTTTGATAGACCAACTAGATCTACTGTCTCTATTATATTATGACAGACCAGCTAGATCTACTGTCTCTATTATATTATGACAGACCAGCTAGATATACTGTCCCTATTATAATATGACAGACAAGCTAGATCTACTGTCTCTATTATATTTTGATAGACCAACTAGATCTACTGTCTCTATTATATTATGACAGACCAGCTAGATCTACTGTCTCTATTATAATATGACAGACCAGCTAGATCTACTGTCTCTATTGTATTATGACAGACCAGCTAGATCTACTGTCTCTACTATAATATGACAGACCAGCTAGATCTACTGTCTCTATTATATTATGACAGACCAGCTAGATCTACTGTCTCTATTATAATATGACAGACCAGCTAGATCTACTGTCTCTATTATACTACGACAGACCAAATAGATCTACTGTCTCTATTATATTATGACAGACCAGCTAGATCTACTCTCTCTATTATAATATGACAGACCAGCTAGATCTATTGTCTCTATTATATTATGACAGACCAGCTAGATCTACTGTCTCTATTATATTATGACAGACCAGCTAGATCTACTCTCTCTATTATATTATGACAGACCAGTTAGATCTACTGTCTCTATTATATTATGACAGACCAGCTAGATCTACTCTCTCTATTATAATATGACAGACCAGATAGATCTACTGTATCTATTATATTATGACAGACCAGCCAGATCTACTGTATCTATTATATTATGACAGACCAGCTAGATCTCCTGTCTCTATTATATTATGACAGACCAGCTAGATATACTGTCTCTATTACAATATGACAGACAAGCTAGATCTACTGTCTCTGTTATATTTTGATAGACCAACTAGATCTACTGTCTCTATTATATTATGACAGACCAGCTAGATCTACTGTCTCTATTATATTATGACAGACCAGCTAAATATACTGTCTCTATTATAATATGACAGACAAGCTAGATCTACTGTCTCTATTATATTTTGATAGACCAACTAGATCTACTGTCTCTATTATATTATGACAGACCAGCTAGATCTACTGTCTCTATTATAATATGACAGACCAGCTAGATCTACTGTCTCTATTGTATTATGACAGACCAGCTAGATCTACTGTCTCTATTATAATATGACAGACCAAATAGATCTACTGTCTCTATTATATTATGACAGACCAGATAGATCTACTGTCTCTATTATATTATGATAGACCAACTAGATCTACTGTCTCTATTATATTATGACAGACCACCTAGATCTAATGTCTCTATTATAATATGACAAACCAGATAGATCTACTGTCTCTATTATATTATGACAGACCAGATAGATCTACTGTCTCTATTATATTATGACAGACCAGATAGATCTACTGTCTCTATTATGTTATGACAGACCAGCTAGATCTCCTGTCTCTATTATATTATGACAGACCAGCTAGATCTACTGTCTCTATTATATTATGACAGACCAGCTAGATCTGCTGTCTCTATTATATTATGACAGACCAGTTAGATCTAGTGTCTCTATTATGACAGACCAGATAGATCTACTGTCTCATTTATAGTATGACAGACCAGCTAGATCTACACTCTCTATTATATTATGACAGACCAGCTAGATCTACTGTCTCTATTATATTATGACAGACCAGCTAGATCTACTGTCTCTATTATAATATGACAGACCAGCTAGATCTATTGTCTCTATTATATTATGACAGACCAGCTAGATCTACTGTCTCTATTATATTATGACAGACCAGCTAGATCTACTGTATCTATTATATTATGACAGACCAGTTAGATCTACTGTCTCTATTATATTATGACAGACCAGCTAGATCTACTGTCTCTATATTACGACAGACCAGCTAGATCTACTGTCTCTATTATATTATGACAGACCAACTAGATCTGCTGTCTCTATTATATTATGACAGACAAGTTAGATCTACTGTCTCTATTATATTATGACAGACCAGCTAGATCTACTGTCTCATTTATATTATGACAGACCAGCTAGATCTACACTCTATATTATATTATGACAGACCAGCTAGATCTACTGTCTCTATTATATTCTGACAGACCAGCCAGATCTACTGTATCTATTATATTATGACAGACCAGCTAGATTTACTGTCTCTATTATATTATTACAAACCAGATAGATCTGTCTATTATATTATGATAGACCAACTAGATCTACTGTCTCTATTGTATTATGACAGACCAGCTAGATCTACTGTCTCTATTATAATATGACAGACCAAATAGATCTACTGTCTCTATTATATTATGACAGACCAGATAGATCTACTGTCTCTATTATATTATGATAGACCAACTAGATCTACTGTCTCTATTATATTATGACAGACCACCTAGATCTAATGTCTCTATTATAATATGACAGACAAGATAGATCTACTGTCTCTATTATATTATGACAGACCAGATAGATC
Source organism: Oncorhynchus clarkii lewisi (assembly GCF_045791955.1). NCBI lineage: Eukaryota > Metazoa > Chordata > Actinopteri > Salmoniformes > Salmonidae > Oncorhynchus > Oncorhynchus clarkii. The sequence continues at coordinate 109,398 of NW_027261076.1, forward strand.
TACTGTCTCCATTATATTATGACAGACCAGATAGATCTACTGTCTCTATTATGTTATGACAGACCAGCTAGATCTCCTGTCTCTACTATATTATGACAGACCAGCTAAATCTACTGTCTCTATTATATTATGACAGACCAGATAGATCTACTGTATCTATTATATTATGACAGACCAGCCAGATCTACTGTATCTATTATATTATGACAGACCAGCTAGATCTCCTGTCTCTATTATATTATGACAGACCAGCTAGATATACTGTCTCTATTACAATATGACAGACAAGCTAGATCTACTGTCTCTATTATATTTTGATAGACCAACTAGATCTACTGTCTCTATTATATTATGACAGACCAGCTAGATCTACTGTCTCTATTATATTATGACAGACCAGCTAGATATACTGTCCCTATTATAATATGACAGACAAGCTAGATCTACTGTCTCTATTATATTTTGATAGACCAACTAGATCTACTGTCTCTATTATATTATGACAGACCAGCTAGATCTACTGTCTCTATTATAATATGACAGACCAGCTAGATCTACTGTCTCTATTGTATTATGACAGACCAGCTAGATCTACTGTCTCTACTATAATATGACAGACCAGCTAGATCTACTGTCTCTATTATATTATGACAGACCAGCTAGATCTACTGTCTCTATTATAATATGACAGACCAGCTAGATCTACTGTCTCTATTATACTACGACAGACCAAATAGATCTACTGTCTCTATTATATTATGACAGACCAGCTAGATCTACTCTCTCTATTATAATATGACCGACCAGCTAGATCTATTGTCTCTATTATATTATGACAGACCAGCTAGATCTACTGTCTCTATTATATTATGACAGACCAGCTAGATCTACTCTCTCTATTATATTATGACAGACCAACTAGATCTGCTGTCTCTATTATATTATGACAGACAAGTTAGATCTACTGTCTCTATTATATTATGACAGACCAGCTAGATCTACTGTCTCATTTATATTATGACAGACCAGCTAGATCTACACTCTATATTATATTATGACAGACCAGCTAGATCTACTGTCTCTATTATATTCTGACAGACCAGCCAGATCTACTGTATCTATTATATTATGACAGACCAGCTAGATTTACTGTCTCTATTATATTATTACAAACCAGATAGATCTGTCTATTATATTATGATAGACCAACTAGATCTACTGTCTCTATTGTATTATGACAGACCAGCTAGATCTACTGTCTCTATTATAATATGACAGACCAAATAGATCTACTGTCTCTATTATATTATGACAGACCAGATAGATCTACTGTCTCTATTATATTATGATAGACCAACTAGATCTACTGTCTCTATTATATTATGACAGACCACCTAGATCTAATGTCTCTATTATAATATGACAGACAAGATAGATCTACTGTCTCTATTATATTATGACAGACCAGATAGATCTACTGTCTCCATTATATTATGACAGACCAGATAGATCTACTGTCTCTATTATGTTATGACAGACCAGCTAGATCTCCTGTCTCTACTATATTATGACAGACCAGCTAAATCTACTGTCTCTATTATATTATGACAGACCAGATAGATCTACTGTATCTATTATATTATGACAGACCAGCCAGATCTACTGTATCTATTATATTATGACAGACCAGCTAGATCTCCTGTCTCTATTATATTATGACAGACCAGCTAGATATACTGTCTCTATTACAATATGACAGACAAGCTAGATCTACTGTCTCTATTATATTTTGATAGACCAACTAGATCTACTGTCTCTATTATATTATGACAGACCAGCTAGATCTACTGTCTCTATTATATTATGACAGACCAGCTAGATATACTGTCCCTATTATAATATGACAGACAAGCTAGATCTACTGTCTCTATTATATTTTGATAGACCAACTAGATCTACTGTCTCTATTATATTATGACAGACCAGCTAGATCTACTGTCTCTATTATAATATGACAGACCAGCTAGATCTACTGTCTCTATTGTATTATGACAGACCAGCTAGATCTACTGTCTCTACTATAATATGACAGACCAGCTAGATCTACTGTCTCTATTATATTATGACAGACCAGCTAGATCTACTGTCTCTATTATAATATGACAGACCAGCTAGATCTACTGTCTCTATTATACTACGACAGACCAAATAGATCTACTGTCTCTATTATATTATGACAGACCAGCTAGATCTACTCTCTCTATTATAATATGACAGACCAGCTAGATCTATTGTCTCTATTATATTATGACAGACCAGCTAGATCTACTGTCTCTATTATATTATGACAGACCAGCTAGATCTACTCTCTCTATTATATTATGACAGACCAGTTAGATCTACTGTCTCTATTATATTATGACAGACCAGCTAGATCTACTGTCTCTATATTACGACAGACCAGCTAGATCTACTGTCTCTATTATATTATGACAGACCAACTAGATCTGCTGTCTCTATTATATTATGACAGACCAGTTAGATCTACTGTCTCTATTATATTATGACAGACCAGCTAGATCTACTGTCTAATTTATATTATGACAGACCAGCTAGATCTACACTCTATATTATATTATGACAGACCAGCTAGATCTACTGTCTCTATTATATTCTGACAGACCAGCCAGATCTACTGTATCTATTATATTATGACAGACCAGCTAGATTTACTGTCTCTATTATATTATTACAAACCAGATAGATCTGTCTATTATATTATGATAGACCAACTAGATCTACTGTCTCTATTATATTATTACAAACCAGATAGATCTGTCTATTATATTATGATAGACCAGCTAGATCTCCTGTCTCTATTATATTATGACAGACCAGCTAGATATACTGTCTCTATTACAATATGACAGACAAGCTAGATCTACTGTCTCTATTATATTTTGATAGACCAACTAGATCTACTGTCTCTATTATATTATGACAGACCAGCTAGATCTACTGTCTCTATTATATTATGACAGACCAGCTAAATATACTGTCTCTATTATAATATGACAGACAAGCTAGATCTACTGTCTCTATTATATTTTGATAGACCAACTAGATCTACTGTCTCTATTATATTATGACAGACCAGCTAGATCTACTGTCTCTATTATAATATGACAGACCAGCTAGATCTACTGTCTCTATTGTATTATGACAGACCAGCTAGATCTACTGTCTCTATTATAATATGACAGACCAAATAGATCTACTGTCTCTATTATATTATGACAGACCAGATAGATCTACTGTCTCTATTATATTATGATAGACCAACTAGATCTACTGTCTCTATTATATTATGACAGACCACCTAGATCTAATGTCTCTATTATAATATGACAAACCAGATAGATCTACTGTCTCTATTATATTATGACAGACCAGATAGATCTACTGTCTCTATTATATTATGACAGACCAGCTAAATATACTGTCTCTATTATAATATGACAGACAAGCTAGATCTACTGTCTCTATTATATTTTGATAGACCAACTAGATCTACTGTCTCTATTATATTATGACAGACCAGCTAGATCTACTGTCTCTATTATAATATGACAGACCAGCTAGATCTACTGTCTCTATTGTATTATGACAGACCAGCTAGATCTACTGTCTCTATTATAATATGACAGACCAAATAGATCTACTGTCTCTATTATATTATGACAGACCAGATAGATCTACTGTCTCTATTATATTATGATAGACCAACTAGATCTACTGTCTCTATTATATTATGACAGACCACCTAGATCTAATGTCTCTATTATAATATGACAAACCAGATAGATCTACTGTCTCTATTATATTATGACAGACCAGATAGATCTACTGTCTCTATTATATTATGACAGACCAGATAGATCTACTGTCTCTATTATGTTATGACAGACCAGCTAGATCTCCTGTCTCTATTATATTATGACAGACCAGCTAGATCTACTGTCTCTATTATATTATGACAGACCAGCTAGATCTGCTGTCTCTATTATATTATGACAGACCAGTTAGATCTAGTGTCTCTATTATGACAGACCAGATAGATCTACTGTCTCATTTATAGTATGACAGACCAGCTAGATCTACACTCTCTATTATATTATGACAGACCAGCTAGATCTAGTGTCTCTATTATGACAGACCAGATAGATCTACTGTCTCATTTATAGTATGACAGACCAGCTAGATCTACTGTCTCTATTATATTATGACAGACCAGCTAGATCTACTGTCTCTATTATATTATGACAGACCAGTTAAATCTACTGTCTCTATTATATTACGACAGACCAGCTAGATCTACTGTCTCTATTATATTATGACAGACCAGCTAGATCTGCTGTCTCTATTATATTATGACAGACCAGTTAGATCTAGTGTCTCTATTATATTATGACAGACCAGATAGATCTACTGTCTCATTTATAGTATGACAGACCAGCTAGATCTACACTCTCTATTATATTATGACAGACCAGCTAGATCTACTGTATCTATTATATTATGACAGACCAGCTAGATTTACTGTCTCTATTATATTATGACAAACCAGCTAGATCTGTCTATGATATTATGATAGACCAACTAGATCTACTGTCTCTATTATATTATGACAGACCAGCTAGATCTACTGTCTCATTTATATTATGACAGACCAGCTAGATCTACTGTCTCTATTATATTCTGACAGACCAGCCAGATCTACTGTATCTATTATATTATGACAGACATTCTAGATTTACTGTCTCTATTATATTATTACAAACCAGATAGATCTGTCTATTATATTATGATAGACCAACTAGATCTACTGTCTCTATTATATTATGACAGACCGCCTAGATCTAATGTCTCTATTATAATATGACAGACAAGATAGATCTGCTGTCTCTATTATATTATGACAGACCAGATAGATCTACTGTCTCCATTATATTATGACAGACCAGATAGATCTACTGTCTCTATTATGTTATGACAGACCAGCTAGATCTCCTGTCTCTACTATATTATGACAGACCAGCTAGATCTACTGTCTCTATTATATTATGACAGACCAGATAGATCTACTGTATCTATTATATTATGACAGACCAGCCAGATCTACTGTATCTATTATATTATGACAGACCAGCTAGATCTCCTGTCTCTATTATATTATGACAGACCAGCTAGATATACTGTCTCTATTACAATATGACAGACAAGCTAGATCTACTGTCTCTATTATATTTTGATAGACCAACTAGATCTACTGTCTCTATTATATTATGACAGACCAGCTAGATCTACTGTCTCTATTATATTATGACAGACCAGCTAGATATACTGTCCCTATTATAATATGACAGACAAGCTAGATCTACTGTCTCTATTATATTTTGATAGACCAACTAGATCTACTGTCTCTATTATATTATGACAGACCAGATAGATCTACTGTCTCTATTATATTATGATAGACCAACTAGATCTACTGTCTCTATTATATTATGAAAGACCGCCTAGATCTAATGTCTCTATTATAATATGACAGACCAGATAGATCTACTGTTACTATTATATTATGACAGACCAGATAGATATACTGTCTCTATTATATTATGACAGACCAGATAGATCTACTGTCTCTATTATGTTATGACAGACCAGCTAGATCTCCTGTCTCTATTATATTATGACAGACCAGCTAGATCTACTGTCTCTATTATATTATGACAGACCAGCCAGATCTGCTCTCTCTATCATATTATGGCATACCAGCTAGATCTACTGTCTTATATTATATTATGACAGACCAGCTAGATCTACTGTCTCTATTATATTATGACAGACCAGTTAGATCTACTGTCTCTATTATATTATGACAAACCAGCTAGATCTGTCTATGATATTATGATAGACCAATTAGATCTACTGTCTCTATTATATTATGACAGACCAGCTAGATCTACTGTCTTTATTATGACAGAACAGCTAGATCTGCTGTCTCTATTATATTATGGCATACCAGCTAGATCTACTGTCTTATTCTATATTATGACAGACAAGCTAGTTACTGTCTCTTTTATAATATGACCGACCATCTAGATCTACTGTCTCTCTTATATTATGACAGACCAGCTAGATCTACTGTATCTATTATATTATGACAAACCAGCTAGGTTTACTGTCTCTATTATATTATGACACACCAGCTAGATCTGTCTATTATATTATGATAGACCAACTAGATCTACTGTCTCTATTATATTATGACAGACCAAATGGATCTACTGTCTCTATTATATAATGACAGACCAGCTAGATCTACTCTCTATTATAATATGACAGACCAGCTAGATCTGTTGTCTCTATTATATTATGACAGACCAGCTAGATCTACTGTCTCTATTATATTATTACAGACCAGCTAGATCTACTCTCTCTATTATAATATGACAGACCAGCTAGATCTACTGTCTTATATTATATTATGACAGACCAGCTAGATCTACTGTCTCTATTATATTTTGATAGACCAACTAGATCTACTGTCTCTATTATATTATGACAGACCAGCTAGATCTACTGTCTCTATTATAATATGACAGACCAGCTAGATCTACTGTCTCTATTGTATTATGACAGACCAGCTAGATCTACTGTCTCTACTATAATATGACAGACCAGCTAGATCTACTGTCTCTATTATATTATGACAGACCAGCTAGATCTACTGTCTCTATTATAATATGACAGACCAGCTAGATCTACTGTCTCTATTATACTACGACAGACCAAATAGATCTACTGTCTCTATTATATTATGACAGACCAGCTAGATCTACTCTCTCTATTATAATATGACAGACCAGCTAGATCTATTGTCTCTATTATATTATGACAGACCAGCTAGATCTACTGTCTCTATTATATTATGACAGACCAGCTAGATCTACTCTCTCTATTATATTATGACAGACCAGTTAGATCTACTGTCTCTATTATATTATGACAGACCAGCTAGATCTACTGTCTCTATATTACGACAGACCAGCTAGATCTACTGTCTCTATTATATTATGACAGACCAACTAGATCTGCTGTCTCTATTATATTATGACAGACCAGTTAGATCTACTGTCTCTATTATATTATGACAGACCAGCTAGATCTACTGTCTAATTTATATTATGACAGACCAGCTAGATCTACACTCTATATTATATTATGACAGACCAGCTAGATCTACTGTCTCTATTATATTCTGACAGACCAGCCAGATCTACTGTATCTATTATATTATGACAGACCAGCTAGATTTACTGTCTCTATTATATTATTACAAACCAGATAGATCTGTCTATTATATTATGATAGACCAACTAGATCTACTGTCTCTATTATATTATGACAGACCGCCTAGATCTAATGTCTCTATTATAATATGACAGACAAGATAGATCTACTGTCTCTATTATATTATGACAGACCAGATAGATCTACTGTCTCCATTATATTATGACAGACCAGATAGATCTACTGTCTCTATTATGTTATGACAGACCAGCTAGATCTCCTGTCTCTACTATATTATGACAGACCAGCTAGATCTACTGTCTCTATTATATTATGACAGACCAGATAGATCTACTGTATCTATTATATTATGACAGACCAGCCAGATCTACTGTATCTATTATATTATGACAGACCAGCTAGATCTCCTGTCTCTATTATATTATGACAGACCAGCTAGATATACTGTCTCTATTACAATATGACAGACAAGCTAGATCTACTGTCTCTATTATATTTTGATAGACCAACTAGATCTACTGTCTCTATTATATTATGACAGACCAGCTAGATCTACTGTCTCTATTATATTATGACAGACCAGCTAAATATACTGTCTCTATTATAATATGACAGACAAGCTAGATCTACTGTCTCTATTATATTTTGATAGACCAACTAGATCTACTGTCTCTATTATATTATGACAGACCAGCTAGATCTACTGTCTCTATTATAATATGACAGACCAGCTAGATCTACTGTCTCTATTGTATTATGACAGACCAGCTAGATCTACTGTCTCTATTATAATATGACAGACCAAATAGATCTACTGTCTCTATTATATTATGACAGACCAGATAGATCTACTGTCTCTATTATATTATGATAGACCAACTAGATCTACTGTCTCTATTATATTATGACAGACCACCTAGATCTAATGTCTCTATTATAATATGACAAACCAGATAGATCTACTGTCTCTATTATATTATGACAGACCAGATAGATCTACTGTCTCTATTATATTATGACAGACCAGATAGATCTACTGTCTCTATTATGTTATGACAGACCAGCTAGATCTCCTGTCTCTATTATATTATGACAGACCAGCTAGATCTACTGTCTCTATTATATTATGACAGACCAGCTAGATCTGCTGTCTCTATTATATTATGACAGACCAGTTAGATCTAGTGTCTCTATTATGACAGACCAGATAGATCTACTGTCTCATTTATAGTATGACAGACCAGCTAGATCTACACTCTCTATTATATTATGACAGACCAGCTAGATCTAGTGTCTCTATTATGACAGACCAGATAGATCTACTGTCTCATTTATAGTATGACAGACCAGCTAGATCTACTGTCTCTATTATATTATGACAGACCAGCTAGATCTACTGTCTCTATTATATTATGACAGACCAGTTAAATCTACTGTCTCTATTATATTACGACAGACCAGCTAGATCTACTGTCTCTATTATATTATGACAGACCAGCTAGATCTGCTGTCTCTATTATATTATGACAGACCAGTTAGATCTAGTGTCTCTATTATATTATGACAGACCAGATAGATCTACTGTCTCATTTATAGTATGACAGACCAGCTAGATCTACACTCTCTATTATATTATGACAGACCAGCTAGATCTACTGTATCTATTATATTATGACAGACCAGCTAGATTTACTGTCTCTATTATATTATGACAAACCAGCTAGATCTGTCTATGATATTATGATAGACCAACTAGATCTACTGTCTCTATTATATTATGACAGACCAGCTAGATCTACTGTCTCATTTATATTATGACAGACCAGCTAGATCTACTGTCTCTATTATATTCTGACAGACCAGCCAGATCTACTGTATCTATTATATTATGACAGACATTCTAGATTTACTGTCTCTATTATATTATGACAGACCAGCTAGATATACTGTCTCTATTACAATATGACAGACAAGCTAGATCTACTGTCTCTATTATATTTTGATAGACCAACTAGATCTACTGTCTCTATTATATTATGACAGACCAGCTAGATCTACTGTCTCTATTATATTATGACAGACCAGCTAGATATACTGTCCCTATTATAATATGACAGACAAGCTAGATCTACTGTCTCTATTATATTTTGATAGACCAACTAGATCTACTGTCTCTATTATATTATGACAGACCAGATAGATCTACTGTCTCTATTATATTATGATAGACCAACTAGATCTACTGTCTCTATTATATTATGAAAGACCGCCTAGATCTAATGTCTCTATTATAATATGACAGACCAGATAGATCTACTGTTACTATTATATTATGACAGACCAGATAGATATACTGTCTCTATTATATTATGACAGACCAGATAGATCTACTGTCTCTATTATGTTATGACAGACCAGCTAGATCTCCTGTCTCTATTATATTATGACAGACCAGCTAGATCTACTGTCTCTATTATATTATGACAGACCAGCCAGATCTGCTCTCTCTATCATATTATGGCATACCAGCTAGATCTACTGTCTTATATTATATTATGACAGACCAGCTAGATCTACTGTCTCTATTATATTATGACAGACCAGTTAGATCTACTGTCTCTATTATATTATGACAAACCAGCTAGATCTGTCTATGATATTATGATAGACCAATTAGATCTACTGTCTCTATTATATTATGACAGACCAGCTAGATCTACTGTCTTTATTATGACAGAACAGCTAGATCTGCTGTCTCTATTATATTATGGCATACCAGCTAGATCTACTGTCTTATTCTATATTATGACAGACAAGCTAGTTACTGTCTCTTTTATAATATGACCGACCATCTAGATCTACTGTCTCTCTTATATTATGACAGACCAGCTAGATCTACTGTATCTATTATATTATGACAAACCAGCTAGGTTTACTGTCTCTATTATATTATGACAAACCAGCTAGATCTGTCTATTATATTATGATAGACCAACTAGATCTACTGTCTCTATTATATTATGACAGACCAAATGGATCTACTGTCTCTATTATATAATGACAGACCAGCTAGATCTACTCTCTATTATAATATGACAGACCAGCTAGATCTGTTGTCTCTATTATATTATGACAGACCAGCTAGATCTACTGTCTCTATTATATTATTACAGACCAGCTAGATCTACTCTCTCTATTATAATATGACAGACCAGCTAGATCTACTGTCTTATATTATATTATGACAGACCAGCTAGATCTACTGTCTCTATTATATCATGACAGACCAGTTAGATCTACTGTCTCTAGTATATTATGACAGACCAGCTAGATTTACTGTCTCCATTATATTATGACAGAACAGCTAGATCTACTGTCTCTATTATATTATGACAGACCAGCTAGATCTACTGTCTCGATTGTATTATGACAGACCAGCTATATCTACTGTCTCTATTATATTATGACAGACCAGCTAGATCTACTGTCTCATTTATATTATGACAGACCAGGTAGATCTACTGTCTCCATTATATTATGACAGACCAGCTAGATCTACTGTCTCTATTATATTATGACAAACCAGCTAGATCTGCTGTCTCTATTATATTATTACAGACCAGCTAGATCTACTGTCTCTATTATATTATCATAGACACACTAGATCTACTGTCTCTATTGTATTATGACAGACCAGCTGGATCTACTGTCTCTATTATATTATGACAGACCAGCTAGATCTGCTGTCTCTATTATATTATGACAGACCAGCTAGATCTACTGTCTCTATTATATTATGACAGACCAGCTAGATCTGCTGTCTCTCTTATATTATTACAGACCAGTTAGATCTACTGTCTCTATTGTATTATGACAGGCCAGCTAGATCTACTGTCTCTATTATATTATGACAGACCAGCTAGATCTACTCTCTCTATTGTATTATGACAGACCAGCTAGATCTACTGGCTCTATTATATTATGACAGACCAGCTAGATCTACTGTCTCTATTATATTATGACAGACCAACTAGATCTACTGTCTCTATTATATTGTGACAGACCAGCTAGATGTACTGTCTCTATGTCTCTATTGTATTATGACAGACCAGCTAGATCTACTGTCTCTAGTATATTATGACAGACCAGCTAGATTTACTGTCTCCATTATATTATGACAGACCAGCTAGATCTACTGTCTCTATTATATTATGACAGACCAGCTAGATCTACTGTCTCGATTGTATTATGACAGACCAGCTATATCTACTGTCTCTATTATATTATGACAGACCAGCTAGATCTACTGTCTCATTTATATTATGACAGACCAGGTAGATCTACTGTCTCCATTATATTATGACAGACCAGCTAGATCTACTGTCTCTATTATATTATGACAAACCAGCTAGATCTACTGTCTCTATTATATTATGACAGACCAGCTAGATCTACTGTCTCTATTATATTATCATAGACACACTAGATCTACTGTCTCTATTGTATTATGACAGACCAGCTAGATCTACTGTCTCTATTATATTATGACAGACCAGCTAGATCTGCTGTCTCTATTATATTATGACAGACCAGTTAGATCTAGTGTCTCTATTATATTATGACAGACCAGATAGATCTACTGTCTCATTTATAATATGACAGACCAGCTAGATCTACACTCTCTATTATATTATGACAGACCAGCTAGATCTACTGTCTCTATTATATTCTGACAGACCAGCCAGATCTACTGTATCTATTATATTATGACAGACCAGCTAGATTTACTGTCTCTATTATATTATGACAAACCAGCTAGATCTTTCTATGATATTGTGATAGACCAACTAGATCTACTGTCTCTATTATATTATGATAGACCAACTAGATCTACTGTCTCTATTATATTATGACAGACCAGCTAGATCTACTGTCTCTATTATAATATGACAGACCAGCTAGATCTACTGTCTCTATTATACTATGACAGACCAAATAGATCTACTGTCTCTATTATATTATGACAGACCAGCTAGATCTACTCTCTCTATTATAATATGACAGACCAGCTAGATCTATTGTCTCTATTATATTATGACAGACCAGCTAGATCTACTGTCTCTATTATATTATGACAGACCAGCTAGATCTACTGTCTCTATTATATTATGACAGACCAGCTAGATCTACTGTCTCTATATTACGACAGACCAGCTAGATCTACTGTCTCTATTATATTATGACAGACCAACTAGATCTGCTGTCTCTATTATATTATGACAGACCAGTTAGATCTACTGTCTCTATTATATTATGACAGACCAGCTAGATCTACTGTCTCTATTATATTCTGACAGACCAGCCAGATCTACTGTATCTATTATATTATGACAGACATTCTAGATTTACTGTCTCTATTATATTATGACAGACCAGCTAGATATACTGTCTCTATTACAATATGACAGACAAGCTAGATCTACTGTCTCTATTATATTTTGATAGACCAACTAGATCTACTGTCTCTATTATATTATGACAGACCAGCTAGATCTACTGTCTCTATTATATTATGACAGACCAGCTAGATATACTGTCCCTATTATAATATGACAGACAAGCTAGATCTACTGTCTCTATTATATTTTGATAGACCAACTAGATCTACTGTCTCTATTATATTATGACAGACCAGATAGATCTACTGTCTCTATTATATTATGATAGACCAACTAGATCTACTGTCTCTATTATATTATGAAAGACCGCCTAGATCTAATGTCTCTATTATAATATGACAGACCAGATAGATCTACTGTATACTATTATATTATGACAGACCAGATAGATATACTGTCTCTATTATATTATGACAGACCAGATAGATCTTCTGTCTCTATTATGTTATGACAGACCAGCTAGATCTACTGTCTCTATTATATTATGACAGACCAGCTAGATCTACTGTCTCTATTATATTATGACAGACCAGCCAGATCTGCTCTCTCTATCATATTATGGCATACCAGCTAGATCTACTGTCTTATATTATATTATGACAGACCAGCTAGATCTACTGTCTCTATTATATTATGACAGACCAGTTAGATCTACTGTCTCTATTATATTATGACAAACCAGCTAGATCTGTCTATGATATTATGATAGACCAATTAGATCTACTGTCTCTATTATATTATGACAGACCAGCTAGATCTACTGTCTTTATTATGACAGAACAGCTAGATCTGCTGTCTCTATTATATTATGGCATACCAGCTAGATCTACTGTCTTATTCTATATTATGACAGACAAGCTAGTTACTGTCTCTTTTATAATATGACCGACCATCTAGATCTACTGTCTCTCTTATATTATGACAGACCAGCTAGATCTACTGTATCTATTATATTATGACAAACCAGCTAGGTTTACTGTCTCTATTATATTATGACAAACCAGCTAGATCTGTCTATTATATTATGATAGACCAACTAGATCTACTGTCTCTATTATATTATGACAGACCAAATGGATCTACTGTCTCTATTATATAATGACAGACCAGCTAGATCTACTCTCTATTATAATATGACAGACCAGCTAGATCTGTTGTCTCTATTATATTATGACAGACCAGCTAGATCTACTGTCTCTATTATATTATTACAGACCAGCTAGATCTACTCTCTCTATTATAATATGACAGACCAGCTAGATCTACTGTCTTATATTATATTATGACAGACCAGCTAGATCTACTGTCTCTATTATATCATGACAGACCAGTTAGATCTACTGTCTCTAGTATATTATGACAGACCAGCTAGATTTACTGTCTCCATTATATTATGACAGAACAGCTAGATCTACTGTCTCTATTATATTATGACAGACCAGCTAGATCTACTGTCTCGATTGTATTATGACAGACCAGCTATATCTACTGTCTCTATTATATTATGACAGACCAGCTAGATCTACTGTCTCATTTATATTATGACAGACCAGGTAGATCTACTGTCTCCATTATATTATGACAGACCAGCTAGATCTACTGTCTCTATTATATTATGACAAACCAGCTAGATCTGCTGTCTCTATTATATTATTACAGACCAGCTAGATCTACTGTCTCTATTATATTATCATAGACACACTAGATCTACTGTCTCTATTGTATTATGACAGACCAGCTGGATCTACTGTCTCTATTATATTATGACAGACCAGCTAGATCTGCTGTCTCTATTATATTATGACAGACCAGCTAGATCTACTGTCTCTATTATATTATGACAGACCAGCTAGATCTGCTGTCTCTCTTATATTATTACAGACCAGTTAGATCTACTGTCTCTATTGTATTATGACAGGCCAGCTAGATCTACTGTCTCTATTATATTATGACAGACCAGCTAGATCTACTCTCTCTATTGTATTATGACAGACCAGCTAGATCTACTGGCTCTATTATATTATGACAGACCAGCTAGATCTACTGTCTCTATTATATTATGACAGACCAACTAGATCTACTGTCTCTATTATATTGTGACAGACCAGCTAGATGTACTGTCTCTATGTCTCTATTGTATTATGACAGACCAGCTAGATCTACTGTCTCTAGTATATTATGACAGACCAGCTAGATTTACTGTCTCCATTATATTATGACAGACCAGCTAGATCTACTGTCTCTATTATATTATGACAGACCAGCTAGATCTACTGTCTCGATTGTATTATGACAGACCAGCTATATCTACTGTCTCTATTATATTATGACAGACCAGCTAGATCTACTGTCTCATTTATATTATGACAGACCAGGTAGATCTACTGTCTCCATTATATTATGACAGACCAGCTAGATCTACTGTCTCTATTATATTATGACAAACCAGCTAGATCTACTGTCTCTATTATATTATGACAGACCAGCTAGATCTACTGTCTCTATTATATTATCATAGACACACTAGATCTACTGTCTCTATTGTATTATGACAGACCAGCTAGATCTACTGTCTCTATTATATTATGACAGACCAGCTAGATCTGCTGTCTCTATTATATTATGACAGACCAGTTAGATCTAGTGTCTCTATTATATTATGACAGACCAGATAGATCTACTGTCTCATTTATAATATGACAGACCAGCTAGATCTACACTCTCTATTATATTATGACAGACCAGCTAGATCTACTGTCTCTATTATATTCTGACAGACCAGCCAGATCTACTGTATCTATTATATTATGACAGACCAGCTAGATTTACTGTCTCTATTATATTATGACAAACCAGCTAGATCTTTCTATGATATTGTGATAGACCAACTAGATCTACTGTCTCTATTATATTATGATAGACCAACTAGATCTACTGTCTCTATTATATTATGACAGACCAGCTAGATCTACTGTCTCTATTATAATATGACAGACCAGCTAGATCTACTGTCTCTATTATACTATGACAGACCAAATAGATCTACTGTCTCTATTATATTATGACAGACCAGCTAGATCTACTCTCTCTATTATAATATGACAGACCAGCTAGATCTATTGTCTCTATTATATTATGACAGACCAGCTAGATCTACTGTCTCTATTATATTATGACAGACCAGCTAGATCTACTGTCTCTATTATATTATGACAGACCAGCTAGATCTACTGTCTCTATATTACGACAGACCAGCTAGATCTACTGTCTCTATTATATTATGACAGACCAACTAGATCTGCTGTCTCTATTATATTATGACAGACCAGTTAGATCTACTGTCTCTATTATATTCTGACAGACCAGCTAGATCTACTGTCTCATTTATATTATGACAGACCAGCTAGATTTACTGTCTCTATTATATTATGACAAACCAGCTAGATCTTTCTATGATATTATGATAGACCAACTAGATCTACTGTCTCTATTATATTATGACAGACCAACTAGATCTAATGTCTCTATTATAATATGACAGACAAGATAGATCTACTGTCTCTATTATATTATGACAGACCAGATAGATCTACTGTCTCCATTATATTATGACAGACCAGATAGATCTACTGTCTCTATTATGTTATGACAGACCAGCTAGATCTCCTGTCTCTACTATATTATGACAGACCAGCTATATCTACTGTCTCTATTATATTATGACAGACCAGATAGATCTACTGTATCTATTATATTATGACAGACCAGCCAGATCTACTGTATCTATTATATTATGACAGACCAGCTAGATCTCCTGTCTCTATTATATTATGACAGACCAGCTAGATATACTGTCTCTATTACAATATGACAGACAAGCTAGATCTACTGTCTCTATTATATTTTGATAGACCAACTAGATCTACTGTCTCTATTATATTATGACAGACCAGCTAGATCTACTGTCTCTATTATAATATGACAGACCAGCTAGATCTACTGTCTCTATTGTATTATGACAGACCAGCTAGATCTACTGTCTCTATTATAATAGGACAGACCAGCTAGATCTACTGTCTCTATTATACTATGACAGACCAAATAGATCTACTGTCTCTATTATATTATGACAGACCAGATAGATCTACTGTCTCTATTATATTATGATAGACCAACTAGATCTACTGTTTCTATTATATTATGACAGACCGCCTAGATCTAATGTCTCTATTATAATATGACAGACCAGATAGATCTACTGTTACTATTATATTATGACAGACCAGCTAGATCTACTCTCTCTATTATATTGTGACAGACCAGTTAGATCTACTGTCTCTATTATATTATGACAGACCAGCTAGATCTACTGTCTCTATATTACGACAGAC
Source organism: Oncorhynchus clarkii lewisi (assembly GCF_045791955.1). Taxonomy (NCBI): domain Eukaryota; kingdom Metazoa; phylum Chordata; class Actinopteri; order Salmoniformes; family Salmonidae; genus Oncorhynchus; species Oncorhynchus clarkii. The sequence continues at coordinate 126,625 of NW_027261076.1, forward strand.
CAGCTAGATCTACTGTCTCTATTATATTATGACAGACCAACTAGATCTGCTGTCTCTATTATATTATGACAGACCAGTTAGATCTACTGTCTCTATTATATTATGACAGACCAGCTAGATCTACTGTCTCATTTATATTATGACAGACCAGCTAGATCTACACTCTATATTATATTATGACAGACCAGCTAGATCTACTGTCTCTATTATATTCTGACAGACCAGCCAGATCTACTGTATCTATTATATTATGACAGACCAGCTAGATTTACTGTCTCTATTATATTATGACAAACCAGCTAGATCTTTCTATGATATTATGATAGACCAACTAGATCTACTGTCTCTATTATATTATGACAGACCAACTAGATCTAATGTCTCTATTATAATATGACAGACAAGATAGATCTACTGTCTCTATTATATTATGACAGACCAGATAGATCTACTGTCTCCATTATATTATGACAGACCAGATAGATCTACTGTCTCTATTATGTTATGACAGACCAGCTAGATCTCCTGTCTCTACTATATTATGACAGACCAGCTATATCTACTGTCTCTATTATATTATGACAGACCAGATAGATCTACTGTATCTATTATATTATGACAGACCAGCCAGATCTACTGTATCTATTATATTATGACAGACCAGCTAGATCTCCTGTCTCTATTATATTATGACAGACCAGCTAGATATACTGTCTCTATTACAATATGACAGACAAGCTAAATCTACTGTCTCTATTATATTTTGATAGACCAACTAGATCTACTGTCTCTATTATATTATGACAGACCAGCTAGATCTACTGTCTCTATTATAATATGACAGACCAGCTAGATCTACTGTCTCTATTGTATTATGACAGACCAGCTAGATCTACTGTCTCTATTATAATAGGACAGACCAGCTAGATCTACTGTCTCTATTATACTATGACAGACCAAATAGATCTACTGTCTCTATTATATTATGACAGACCAGATAGATCTACTGTCTCTATTATATTATGATAGACCAACTAGATCTACTGTTTCTATTATATTATGACAGACCGCCTAGATCTAATGTCTCTATTATAATATGACAGACCAGATAGATCTACTGTTACTATTATATTATGACAGACCAGATAGATATACTGTCTCTATTATATTATGACAGACCAGATAGATCTACTGTCTCTATTATGTTATGACAGACCAGCTAGATCTCCTGTCTCTATTATATTATGACAGACCAGCTAGATCTACTGTCTCTATTATATTATGACAGACCAGCCAGATCTGCTCTCTCTATTATATTATGGCATACCAGCTAGATCTACTGTCTTATATTATATAATGACAGACCAGCTAGATCTACTGTCTCTATTATATCATGACAGACCAGTTAGATCTACTGTCTCTATTATATTATGACAGACCAGCTAGATCTACTGTCTCTATTATATTACGACAGACCAGCTAGATCTACTGTCTCTATAATATTATGACAGACCAGCTAGATCTGCTGTCTCTATTATATTATGACAGACCAGATAGATCTAGTGTCTCTATTATATTATGACAGACCAGATAGATCTACTGTCTCATTTATATTATGACAGCCAGCTAGATCTACACTCTCTATTATATTATGACAGACCAGCTAGATCTACTGTCTCTATTATATTCTGACAGACCAGCCAGATCTACTGTATCTATTATATTATGACAGACCAGCTAGATTTACTGTCTCTATTATATTATGACAAACCAGCTAGATCTGTCTATGATATTATGATAGACCAACTAGATCTACTGTCTCTATTATATTATGACAGACCAGCTAGATCTACTGTCTTTATTATATTATGACAGAACAGCTAGATCTGCTGTCTCTATTATATTATGGCATACCAGCTAGATCTACTGTCTTATTCTATATTATGACAGACAAGCTAGTTACTGTCTCTTTTATAATATGACCGACCATCTAGATCTACTGTCTCTCTTATATTATGACAGACCAGCTAGATCTACTGTATCTATTATATTATGACAGACCAGCCAGATCTACTGTATCTATTATATTATGACAAACCAGCTAGATTTACTGTCTCTATTATATTATGACAAACCAGCTAGATCTGTCTATTATATTATGATAGACCAACTAGATCTACTGTCTCTATTATATTATGACAGACCAAATAGATCTACTGTCTCTATTATATAATGACAGACAGGCTAGATCTACTCTCTCTATTATAATATGACAGACCAGCTAGATCTGTTGTCTCTATTATATTATGACAGATCAGCTAGATCTACTGTCTCTATTATATTATTACAGACCAGCTAGATCTACTCTCTCTATTATAATATGACAGACCAGCTAGATCTACTGTCTTATATTATATTATGACAGACCAGCTAGATCTACTGTCTCTATTATATCATGACAGACCAGTTAGATCTACTGTCTCTCTTATATTATGACAGACCAGTTAGATCTACTGTCTCTATTATATTACGACAGACCAGCTAGATCTACTGTCTCTATTATATTACGACAGACCAGCTAGATCTACTGTCTCTATTATATTATGACAGACCACCTAGATCTGCTGTCTCTCTTATATTATGACAGACCAGTTAGATCTACTGTCTCTATTGTATTATGACAGACCAGCTAGATCTACTGTCTCTATTATATTATGACAGACCAGCTAGATCTACTCTCTCTATTGTATTATGACAGAACAGCTAGATCTACTGTCTCTATTATATTATGACAGACCAGCTAGATCTACTGTCTCTATTGTATTATGACAGACCAGCTAGATCTACTGTCTCTATTATATTATGACAGACCAACTAGATCTACTGTCTCATTTATATTATGACAGACCAGGTAGATCTACTGTCTCCATTATATTATGACAGACAAGATAGATCTACTGTCTCTATTATATTATGACAAACCAGCTAGATCTACTGTCTCTATTATATTATGACAGACCAGCTAGATCTACTGTCTCTATTATATTATCATAGACACACTAGATCTACTGTCTCTATTGTATTATGACAGACCAGCTAGATCTACTGTCTCTATTATATTATGACAGACCAGCTAGATCTGCTGTCTCTATTATATTATGACAGACCAGCTAGATCTACTGTCTTTACTATATTATGACAGACCAGCTAGATCTACTGTCTCTATTATATTACGACAGACCAGCTAGATCTACTGTCTCTATAATATTACGACAGACCAGCTAGATCTACTGTCTCTATTATATTATCATAGACACACTAGATCTACTGTCTCTATTGTATTATGACAGACCAGCTAGATCTACTGTCTCTATTATATTATGACAGACCAGCTAGATCTGCTGTCTCTATTGTATTATGACAGACCAGCTAGATCTACTGTCTCTATTATATTATGACAGACCAGCTAGATCTGCTGTCTCTAATATATCATGACAGACCAGTTAGATCTACTGTCTCTATTATATTATGACAGACCAGCTAGATCTACTGTCTCTATTATATTACGACAGACCAGCTAGATCTACTGTCTCTATAATATTATGACAGACCAGCTAGATCTGCTGTCTCTATTATATTATGACAGACCAGATAGATCTAGTGTCTCTATTATATTATGACAGACCAGATAGATCTACTGTCTCATTTATATTATGACAGCCAGCTAGATCTACACTCTCTATTATATTATGACAGACCAGCTAGATCTACTGTCTCTATTATATTCTGACAGACCAGCCAGATCTACTGTATCTATTATATTATGACAGTCCAGCTAGATTTACTGTCTCTATTATATTATGACAAACCAGCTAGATCTGTCTATGATATTATGATAGACCAACTAGATCTACTGTCTCTATTATATTATGACAGACCAGCTAGATCTACTGTCTTTATTATATTATGACAGAACAGCTAGATCTGCTGTCTCTATTATATTATGGCATACCAGCTAGATCTGTTGTCTCTATTATATTATGACAGATCAGCTAGATCTACTGTCTCTATTATATTATTACAGACCAGCTAGATCTACTCTCTCTATTATAATATGACAGACCAGCTAGATCTACTGTCTTATATTATATTATGACAGACCAGCTAGATCTACTGTCTCTATTATATCATGACAGACCAGTTAGATCTACTGTCTCTCTTATATTATGACAGACCAGTTAGATCTACTGTCTCTATTATATTACGACAGACCAGCTAGATCTACTGTCTCTATTATATTACGACAGACCAGCTAGATCTACTGTCTCTATTATATTATGACAGACCAGCTAGATCTGCTGTCTCTCTTATATTATGACAGACCAGTTAGATCTACTGTCTCTATTGTATTATGACAGACCAGCTAGATCTACTGTCTCTATTATATTATGACAGACCAGCTAGATCTACTCTCTCTATTGTATTATGACAGAACAGCTAGATCTACTGGCTCTATTATATTATGACAGACCAGCTAGATCTACTGTCTCTATTATATTATGACAGACCAGCTAGATCTACTGTCTCTATTGTATTATGACAGACCAGCTAGATCTACTGTCTCTATTATATTATGACAGACCAACTAGATCTACTGTCTCATTTATATTATGACAGACCAGGTAGATCTACTGTCTCCATTATATTATGACAGACCAGATAGATCTACTGTCTCTATTATATTATGACAAACCAGCTAGATCTACTGTCTCTATTATATTATCATAGACACACTAGATCTAATGTCTCTATTGTATTATGACAGACCAGCTAGATCTACTGTCTCTATTATATTATGACAGACCAGCTAGATCTGCTGTCTCTATTATATTATGACAGACCAGCTAGATCTACTGTCTTTACTATATTATGACAGACCAGCTAGATCTACTGTCTCTATTATATTATGACAGACCAGCTATATCTACTGTCTCTATTATATTATGATAGACGAACTAGATCTACTGTCCCTATTATATTATGACAGACCAGCTAGATCTACTGTCTTTACTATATTATGACAGACCAGATAGATCTAATGTCTCTATTATATTATGACAGACAAGCTATATCTACTGTCTCTATTATATTATGACAGACCAGCTAGATCTACTGTCTCTATGTATCTATTATATGATGACAGACCAGCTAGATCTACTGTCTATGTTATATTATGACAGACCAACTAGATCTACTGTGTATGTTATATTATGACAGACCAGCTAGAATTACTGTCTCTATTATATTATGACAGACCAGCTAGATCTACTGGCACTATTATATTATGACAGACAAGCTAGATCTATTGTCTCATTTAAATTATGACAGACAAGCTAGATCTACACTCTCTGTTTTATTATGACAGACCACTTAGCTCTACTGTCTCTATTGTATTATGACAAACCAGCTAGATCTACTGTCTCTATTATAATATGACAGACCAGCTAGATCTACTGTCTCTATTATATGATGACAAACCAGCTAGATCTACACTCTCTATTATATTATGACATACCAGCTAGATCTACTGTCTCTATTATATTATGACAGACCAGCTAGATGTACTGTCTCTATGTCTCTATTATATAATGACAGACCAGCTAGATCTACAGTCTCTATTATATTATGACAGACCAGCTAGATCTACTGTCTCTATTATATTATGACAGACCAGCTAGATCTACTGTCTCTATTATATTATGACAGACCAACTAGATCTACTGTCTCTATTATATTATGACAGACCAGCTAGATGTACTGTCTCTATGTCTCTATTGTATTATGACAGACCAGCTAGATCTACTGTCTCTATTATATTATGACAGACCAGCTAGATTTACTGTCTCCATTATATTATGACAGACCAGCTAGATCTACTGTCTCTTTTATATTATGACAAACCAGCTAGATCTACTGTCTCTTTTATATTATGACAAACCAGCTAGATCTACAGTCTCTATTATATTATGACAGACCAGCTAGATCTACTGTATCTATTATATTATGACAGACCAGCTAGATCTACTGTCTATTTTATATTATGACAGACCAGCTAGATCTACTGTCTATGTTATATTATGACAGACCAACTATATCTACTGTCTATGTTATGTTTTGACAGACCAGTTACATCTACTGTCTCTGTTGTATTATGACAAACCAGCTATGGCACTCTGGTTATTCCCTATGGACCCTGGTTATTCCCTATGGCACTCTGGTTATTCCCTATGGACCCTGGTTTTTCCCTATTGCACCCTGGTTTTTCCCTATTGCACCCTGGTTATTCCCTATGGACCCTGGTTATTCCCTATTGCACCCTGGTTATTCCCTATTGCACCCTGGTTATTCCCAATGCCACCATGGCTATTCCCTATGGCACCAATGGCTATTCCCTATGGCACCCTTGTTATTCCCTATGGCACCATGGCTATTCCCTATGGCACACTGGTTATTCCCTATGGCACCATGGCTATTCCCTATGGCACCCTGGTTATTCCCTATGCACCCTGGTTATTCCCTATGGCACCCTGGTTATTCCCTATGGCACCATGGCTATTCCCTATGGCACCCTGGTTATTCCCTATGCACACTGGTTAGTCCCTATGGCACCCTGGTTATTCCCTATGGCACCCTGGTTATTCCCTATGGACCCTGGTCGAAAGTCATGCACTATAAATGGAATAGGCTTCCATATCTCTCGGTCTCTCTCTCCTCTCCTCCTCTCCTCTCCTCTCCTCTCCTCTCCTCTCCTCTCTCACTTCATTTCAATTTCAGGGCTTTATTAGCATGGGAAACATATGTTTACATTGCCAAAGCACCTAAAGTATGTAATAAACGAAAGTGAAATAAGCAAGAAAAATATTATAGTAAACAGTACACTCACAAAAGTTCTCTCTCTCCTTCTGTCTCTCCCTCTCTCTCTCTCTCTCTTTCTGTCTCTCCCTCTCGCTCTCTCTCTCTCTTTCTGTCTCTCTCTCTCTCTCTCCCCCCCCCGCCCCCCCACCTCTCTGGCTGAAGTCTGGTCTCTAGTTCCACATCCTTGCCAGGACCTTCATCCTGGCAGGATGCCAGAAACCGAGAGAGACAGAGGATAGAGGGAGGAGGCGGTGGTGAACGGCCAACAGTCAAATTACAGTACGCAGGATTCTCTTCCTCAGTTTTCATCAACATTCAGCCAGTAATATATACCATGTCATCTCATCGGAGGAGTGTGATTGAAAAGATTTAGCCTGGGTCCAAAATGGCACCCTGTCCCCTTTACAGAGTCTGTGGTCTATATAAATGGCACCCTGTCCCCTTTACAGAGTCTGTGAACTCAATGACAGTGTGGTAGAACTCATGACAGTGTGGTAGAACTCCGTGATGGTGTGGTAGAACCCCATGACGGTGTGGTAGAACCCCGTGACGGTGTGGCAGAACCCGTGACGGTGAGGTAGAACTCCATGACGGTTCGAAATAACTCCATAACGGTTCAAAATATCTCCATGACGGTTCGAAATAACTCCATGACGGTTCGAAATAACTCCATGACGGTTCAAAATAACTCTATAACGGGATTCGATAGAACTCCATAACGGTTTGATAGAACTCCATAACGGGAATCGATAGAACTCCATAACGGTTCGATAGAACTCCATAACGGTTCGATAGAACTCCATAACGGTTCGATAAAACTCATTGACGGTTCGATAAAACTCCCTAACGGGATTCGATAGAACTCCATAACGGTTCGATAAATCTCATTGACGGTTCGATAAAACTCCATAATGGTTCGATAAAACTCATTGACGGTTCGATAAAACTCCCTAACGCGATTCGATAGAACTCCATAACGGTTCGATAGAACTCCATGACGGTTCGATAGAACTCCATAATGGTTCGATAAAACTCATTGACGGTTCGATAAAACTCCCTAACGGGATTCGATAGAACTCCATAACGGTTTGATAAAACTCCCTAACGGGATTCGATAGAACTCCATAACGGTTCGATAGAACTCCATAACGGTTCGATAGAACTCCATGACGGTTCGATAGAACTCCATAACGGTTCGATAGGACTCCATAACGGTTCGATAGGACTCCATAACGGTTCGATAGGACTCCATAACGGTTCGATAGGACTCCATAACGGTTCGATAGAACTCCATAACGGTTCGATAGAACTCCATAACGGTTCGATAGAACTCCATAACGGTTCGATAGGACTCCATAACGGTTCGATAGGACTCCATAACGGTTCGATAGGACTCCATAACGGTTCGATAGGACTCCATAACGGTTCGATAGAACTCCATAACGGTTCGATAGAACTCCA
>NW_027261076.1:140000-145000 GCF_045791955.1 Oncorhynchus clarkii lewisi
GTATAGTGCACTACTTTTACCAGAGCCCTATGGTCCCTAATCCCTGTATAGTGCACTACTTTTACCAGAGCCCTATGGTCCCTATTCCCTGTATAGTGCACTACTTTTACCAGAGCCATATGGTCCCTATTCCCTGTATAGTGCACTACTTTTACCAGAGCCCTATGGTCCCTATTCCCTGTATAGTGCACTACTTTTACCAGAGCAATAGTCTGGTTGACTGGTTTCGGAGAAACACTGATTAAGCATGAGTACCACAGTACAGGCGGCTACAGTACACTGTCTCTGTCAACAGCAGCTGCCTTCAATTGTAGTGCAATCAGTGGTTTGAATGTGTTGCTCTCAATGTACAGTGTCTGTCTGTCTGTCTGTCTGTCTCTCTCTGTCTGTCTGTCTGTCTGTCTGTCTGTCTGTCTGTCTGTCTGTCTGTCTGTCTGTCTTTGTCTCTCTCTCTCTCTCTGTCTGTCTGTCTGTCTGTCTGTCTGTCTGTCTGTCTGTCTGTCTGTCTGTCTGTCTGTCTGTCTGTCTGTCTGTCTGTCTGTCTGTCTGTCTGTCTGTCTGTCTGTCTGTCTGTCTGTCTGTCTGTCTCTCTGTCTCTGTCTCTGTCTCTGTCTCTGTCTCTGTCTCTGTCTCTGTCTCTGTCTCTCTCTCTCTCTCTCTCTCTCTCTCTCTCTCTCTCTCTCTCTCTCTCTCTCTCTCTCTCTCTCTCTCTCTCTCTCTCTCTCTCTCTCTCTCTCTCTCTCTCTCTCTCTCTCTCTCTCTCTCTCTCTCTCTCTCTCTCTCTCTCTCTCTCTCTCTCTCTCTCTCTCTCTCTCTCTCTCTCTCTGCACTAGTACAGTGGGTGTCTGTCTGTCGGGACAGTGTCCACTTTTACAGTGGGTGTCTGTCTATCTATCTGTCAATAAGTAGTGTGGTCTGGACAGTGTCCACTAGCTGCTATTACCACAGGTCTGTCCCAAATGAAACCCTTGTGGACTGGAGTTCTGGTCAAAAGTAGTGCACTTAATAGGGAATAGGGTGCCCTTTGGGAAGTATACAGCGTTCATCTAACGGAGACACTCCACAGACCTCCTCCTCTTGTCCTCTTCTCCTCTCTTCCTTCCATCCATCCATCCTCTCCACTGCTTCCTGCCTCCAGAAAACATAGGAGATAAGATTCATGTCATTTCTCAGCCAATCCCTGAGCTGTCGTCGGGCAGGGAGCAGGCAGAGTTTAGCTGTGTTCTTGTCCTGGTCTGTGGGTGGGGTTCTTTCTCAATTCCTAGATTCCTTGCGTCCTCTTTCCAACCACCTTTCCTCACACAGTGGAGTGGCTAGAGCTGAGGGCAGGGGGGGTTGGGGGTAGGGTTGAGGGGGGGGGGGGGTTTGAGGGGGAGGCTGGGAGATTGTGGACCTCAGGAAGATGGAACTGCTGCTTTTGACACACCTAATGAGGATCCTAATAAACTACCGAATACCAAAGAGGACACATATCGAGGAATCAAGGAGAGGCAATTGAGACAGAGCCGTATCTCCTTGGTGATCTGCTGTGACGCAGGTCTAGTGATGAGGACAACCACTTTGTATCCCTCCAATCAGGACTTCCATTCATTCCGCTGTAATTAACGGAGAAGAGAGCTGCTTTGTTTGTTTACTAGCTGGGAACATACGGCTCGTGCTTTCACTCTGATTTCTTTTGGGAGACTTTTAATTACATTTACTGCTGGGGAAAATGACCTTAGCAAACACAGGCATCAGTGTGTGGTGCCATGAGTCAGTCTCTCTCTCTCTCTCTCTCTCGCTCTCTCTCTCTCTCTCTTTTCTCTCTTTCTCTCTTTCTCTTTCTCTCTTTCTCTCTTTCTCTCTTTCTCTCTCTTTGTCTCTCTCTTTCTCTTTCCTCTCTCTGTGTCTGTCTGTCTGTCTGTCTGTCTGTCTGTCTCTCTCTCTCTGTCTCCTCTCTCTCTCCTCTCTCTCTGTCTCTCTCTCTGTCTGTGTCTCTGTCTCTCTGTCTGTCTGTCTCTCTCTCTCTGTCTCCTCTCTCTCTCTGTCTCTCTCTCTCTGTCTCCTCTCTCTCTGTCTCTCTCTCTGTCTCCTCTCTCTCTCTGTCTCTCTCTCTGTCTCCTCTCTCTCTCTGTCTCTCTCTCTGTCTCCTCTCTCTCTCTGTCTCTCTCTCTGTCTCCTCTCTCTCTCTGTCTCTCTCTCTGTCTCCTCTCTCTCTCTGTCTCCTCTCTCTCTCTGTCTCCTCTCTCTCTCTGTCTCTCTCTCTGTCTCCCTCTCTGTCTCCTCTCTCTCTCTCTGTCTCCTCTCTGTCTCCTCTCTCTCTGTCTCTCTCTCTGTCTGTGTCTCTGTCTCTCTGTCTGTCTGTCTCTCTCTCTCTGTCTCCTCTCTCTCTCTGTCTCTCTCTCTGTCTGTGTCTCTGTCTCTCTGTCTGTCTGTCTCTCTCTCTCTGTCTGTGTCTCTGTCTCTCTGTCTGTCTGTCTCTCTGTCTGTCTGTCTCTCTCTCTCTGTCTCCTCTCTCTCTCCTCTCTCTCTGTCTGTGTCTCTGTCTCTCTCTCTGTCTGTGTCTCTGTCTCTCTCTCTCAATTCAATTAAATTCAATTGACTTTATTGACATGGCAAGTTCATTATTACTTACATTGTCTAAGTATACAATATAGAAAAATTAAATATACAGTGGGTTAAAAAAGTATATAGTCAGCCACCAATTGTGCAAGTTCTCCCATTTAAAAAGATGAGAGAGGCCTGTAATTTTCATCATAGGTACACTTCAACTATGAAAAAATCCAGAAAATCACCTTGTAGGATTTTTAATGAATTTATTTACAAATTATGGTGGAAAATAAGTATTTGGTCAATAACAAGAGTTTATCTCAATACTTTGTTATATACCCTTTGTTGGCAATGACAGAGGTCAAACGTTTTCTGTAAGTCTTCACAAGGTTTTCACACACTGTTGCTGGTATTTTGGCCCATTCCTCCATGCAGATCTCCTCTAGAGCAGTGATGTTTTGGGGCTGTTGCTGGGCAACACGGACTTTCAACTCCCTCCAAAGATTTTCTATGGGGTTGAGATCTGGAGAATGGGTAGGCCACTCCAGGACCTTGAAATGCTTCTTACGAAGCCACTCCTTCGTTGCCCGGGCGGTGTGTTTGGGATCATTGTCATTGCTGATGGAAGGAAGTTTTCACTCAAAATCTCACGATACATGGCCCCATTCATTCTTTCCTTTACACGGATCAGTCGTCCTGGTCCCTTTGCAGGAAAACAGCCCCAAAGAATGATGTTTCCACCCCCATGCTTCACAGTAGGTATGGTGTTCTTTGGATGCAACTCAGCATTCTTTGTCCTCCAAACATGACGAGTTGAGTTTTTACCAAAAAGTTATATTTTGGTTTCATCTGACCATATGACATTCTCCCAATCTTCTTCTGGATCATCCAAATGCTCTCTAGCAAACTTCAGACGGGCCTGGACATGTACTGGCTTAAGCAGGGGGACACGTCTGGCACTGCAGGATTTGAGTCCCTGGCGGCGTAGTGCGTTACTGATGGTAGGCTTTGTTACTTTGGTCCCAGCTCTCTGCAGGTCATTCACTAGGTCCCCCCGTGTGGTTCTGGGATTTTTGCTCACCGTTCTTGTGATCACTTGGAGATAGAAGCTTACGTGGAGCCCCAGATCGAGGGAGATTATCAGTCGTCTTGTATGTCTTCCATTTCCTAATAATTTCTCCCACAGTTGATTTCTTCAAACCAAGCTGCTTACCTATTGCAGATTCAGTCTTCCCAGGCTGGTGCAGGTCTACAATTTTGTTTCTGGTGTCCTTTGACAGCTCTTTGGTCTTGGCCATACTGGAATTTGGAGTGTGACTGTTTGAGGTTGTGGACAGGTGTCTTTTATAGTGATAACAACTTCAAACAGGTGCCATTAATACAGGTAATGAGTGGAAGACAGAGGAGCCTCTTAAAGAAGAAGTTACAGGTATGTGAGAGCCAGAAATCTTGCTTGTTTGTAGGTGACCAAATACTTATTTTCCAAATAAATTCATAAAAAATTCTACAATGTGATTTTCTGGATTTTTTTTCTCATTTTGTCTGTCATTGTTGAAGTGTACCTCTGATGAAAATTACAGACCTCATATTTTTAAGTGGGAGAACTTGCACAATTGGTGGCTGACTAAATACTTTTTTGCCCCACTGTATGTACCGAACTACAGCGATTCAACACTTATGTACCGAACTACAGCGATTCAACACTTATGTACCAAACTACAGGGATTCAACACTCAGGTACCAAACTACAGGGATTCAACACTCATGTCCCGAACTACAGGGATTCAACACTCAGGTACCAAACTACAGGGATTCAACACTCATGTCCCGAACTACAGGGATTCAACACTCATGTCCCGAACTACAGGGATTCAACACTCAGGTACCAAACTACAGGGATTCAACACTCAGGTACCAAACTACAGGGATTCAACACTCAGGTACCAAACTACAGGGATTCAACACTCAGGTACCAAACTACAGGGATTCAACACTCAGGTACCAAACTACAGGGATTCAACACTCAGGTACCAAACTACAGGGATTCAACACTCAGGTACCAAACTACAGGGATTCAACACTCAGGTACCAAACTACAGGGATTCAACACTCAGGTACCAAACTACAGGGATTCAACACCAGGTACCAAACTACAGGGATTCAACACTCATGTCCCGAAATACAGGGATTCAACACTCATGTCCCGAACTACAGGGATTCAACACTCAGGTACCAAACTACAGGGATTCAACACTCATGTCCCAAACTACAGGGATTCAACACTCATGTACCAAACTACAGGGATTCAACACGTATGTACCAAACTACAAGGCGGGGGAATCAGAAATCATAATGTCTCTCACTCACTCACTCACTCACTCACTCACTCACTCACATATAACATACACTCTTCCTTGGCCTTTTCGGTAAACTTAAAAGCTATTTCATTTTAATTTAAAAGACGGTTGGTC